>NC_069504.1:876789712-877089712 GCF_027579735.1 Bombina bombina
TAGGTTGGAAGAAGCCTATGAAATAGGACAGCCTGAAATCTTTCCAGGATTTCAGCAAATAGTCGAAGGGCAAATATCCTTAGCTAATGGCTGTTCCAGCGATGATGAACGCCAACAGCTGCGAGAACTCCTGATGGAGTACAAGGATATTTTCGCTAAGGATTCTTATGACTGTGGTACTACAGACTTGCACATTGCAAGGATACAAACAGATCCCGATGCACCACCTGTATTTGTCAAACAATACAGACTTCCCTTAGCCTCATATGATTCTCTTGCAGAGATCATAAGGAATTTGGAAGAAAGAGGTATTATCAGACAGGTGCACAGCTCTTATAATAATCCTATTCTAGGTGTCCTTAAGCCCAATGGACAATGGCGTTTGTGTGCTGACTTAAGACAGCTAAACAAACGAGTATACATGTCTGGCTGGCCTGTGCCATATATTGACCAATGCCTAGCACAAATGCAGGGATCCAAAATATTCACTGCCATTGATTGTGCGCAGGGATATTGGACCATAAAGGTACATGAAGAGGACCAATATAAGCTAGCATTCTCCTTCCAAAAGGTTCAGTATGCATTCCAGAGACTTCCATTCGATACATAAATTCTGGACATGAATTTGCTGTATTCATGCATAAGGCTATGCCTGATGCACTGGAAAGGGGGACCTTATCTTATGTTGATGATGTTTTAATCAAAAGCACAGATTTTGAAAAACACATCGCAGAGCTTAAACACGTCCTCAGCCAACTTAAAAGGGCAGGTGTCAAATTATCCCTGCAAAAAGCTCAATGGTGCCGTACTCGTGTAAACTTCTTGGGACATGAAGTTACCTCTGACGGATTAAATCCCCAGAAGAAAAAGGTGGAAGCAATAGTGAATTCTAAAAACCCAACTAACTTAAAGGAATTGAGATCATTCCTGGGTATGACAAATTATTCTCGCAAATTCATTGATAATTATGCGGAATTAGCTAAACCACTACTACTTCTTCTAAAGAAAGAGGTGAAATGGCACTGGAGTGAGTCTCAAGAGACAGCCATCAGAGAGCTGAAGAGAAAACTCACTCAAGCACCTTGCTTAGCGTACCCTGAAGGTGGCAAACCTTTCTACTTAGAAACAGGGTACACAGATGTAAGCATGAGTGCTGTTTTATACCAAAAGCATGATAATTTGAACAAAGCCATTGCTCATGCGAGCAAAAATCTATCCCCAGTAGAAATAAAGTTTAACGATTGCGAAAAAGCCCTTTTATCTACTGTATGGGCTCTACAAAATTTCCGCAGCTATATACAGGGCGAGAAAATTATTGTAGAAACGGCCCACCAGCCTTTGCTATATTTGCAGAGTGAGAGAATAAGAGATGGGAATTTGTCTAATAGCCGCATAACAGCGTGGACTCTTTCCTTACAAGGCTGGCCCTTAGAAATTAGCTACAAGCAGAATAAAAAGAATCCAGTCGCACAAGGGCTTGCTGAGCTCCACGACTGTAATGCTAGAGATCCTGGGAAAGAATTATCAGAAGATGATTTTCTGGAAGAACAATTGCTTTCCCCATATAAAATGTACAATGAGGACCATTGTCAAACATTACCTTGGATATATGTTGATGGTTGTTCTTACCATGCCACTATTGATAATGAGCGCAGATTAGTCGCTGGCATTGGTATAACTGGGGCAAATGGATTCTCAAATATATCTGTAGGTTTCAACATTGGACCAAGATCCAGTCAAGTTGCAGAACTCACTGCTGTTTTCAAAACCATTGAAATGGCTATTGAACATGGTATTCATGAATTTGTGATCATAACTGACTCAAATTATGTGCGTGACAGTTTTGTTGAATACCTGCCAACTTGGAAAAGAAATGGCATGCAGAAAAGCAATAACAAACCAGTCAAGCATAGCAAGTTGTTCTGCGAGATTGATAATCTGGTAGTATCCAATGACTTAACCATACACTGGAAAAAGACCAAGGGTCATTCCAGAGTTTTAGGTCCTGATAAGGAAGGCAATGACCTTGCGGATTCATTAGCCAAACAAGGAGCCATAACTGGAAAACTCCTTAATATTGACCATTTAATGGGTGCAATTCAGGTAGAAGCCATTACCAGAAACCAGGCAAAACAACAGAGTGAACCTAACTTGGTACAATGGAGTCAGGATTCTCCTAGTGAGGACCTGATCACTAGTCAAAAAGAAGACCCTATTGTAGGCATCTTCTATAAACACATAGAAGATACCTGAAACACATAGAAGATCCTGAAAGCAACCCCATCTCAAAAGATGATTGTATTGGCAAAGAAGATCTGAGAATCTTAATAAAATCTAAATCACAATTCAAATTACAGGATGGTTTGTTAATTAGAACCTCCAAAACTGGCATCCAGTAGTGGGTAGTACCCACCAAGTTCCGAGGTCTAATGCTTCAACATGCCCATGATGCTCCCACATCTGGTCATCGTGGTGCCAAACTCACGTATGAAATATTGCGTGATTACGCTTTTTTTCCACACATGTTGAAAGATGTTCAAACCTACTGTCAAGGGTGTTTAATCTGCCCACAGTTCCAACCCACTGCACCAACGCATAGAGCGCCATTGCAGAAAAGGGGGATGGTAATGCCATGGTCAGATATACAAATTGATTTTATTGGCCCAGTAACAAGATCATCAAGAGGTAACAAATACATGTTAACCGTGACATGCCTGTTCACTAAATGGGTAGAGTGCATTAGTGCACCTAACAATAGTGCTGAAACATGTGCAGCACTGCTCATCAACCATGTATTTTCCAGATTTGGTTTGCCCCAAAGAATCGAATCAGATCGGGGGACCCACTTCACTAGCGAAGTGATGACAAAAATGTGGAAAATACTAGGGGTTAAAAGAAAGCTCCATATTGCTTATAGAGCTGCCTCAAGTGGTGGTGTAGAGCGTTACAACCAGTCCATTGTTAAAATCCTCAAAAAGTTTGTGAGTGAAACAGGTAAAGACTGGGATATAAAACTACCTCTAGTCTTAATGGCATTAAGAGCAACTCCAAGTAGTGCTACCAAGATGTCACCTTTTGAGCTGATGACTGGTAGAAGAATGGCTCTACCTCAGCATCTGCTGTACCGTACATCAGACCAAAACTTGATAAACGCTGCCAATACACATCAATATGTGGAAAACCTAAGAAAGCACCTGCAATATGCCTTTGCATTTGCTCAAAGGAATTTAGAAAGAGCCGCAACTGCCACTAAAACCTATTATGATCTCAAAACATCCAAAAAGGAATATGAAATAAATGATAAAGTTTATCTTTATAACTTTGGAAGAGATCAGGTTAGGGAGAAGAAATTTCTTCCCTCATGAAAAGGTCCTTTCGTCATTACTGACAAAATATCTCCAGTGGCCTATAAAATACGGATCCCCAAAAATGAAGGTTTCATAGATAAATGGGTACATATCAATCAATTGCGGGCATGTCATCCCAGATCCCAACTACAAGTCATAGAGGGAGAATGAAGTGTCATATCCCCAAATGCACTAAAGACATACTGTAATTTAAAGATGCCTAACTGATAAACATGAAAGCTCAAAATAACAAACTTTCTTCATAAGAGACTGTCTATGAGGTATACGGTTGATCCTCATCAAATACCACTGACTTTAAGCCAATTCAAATACATGTGTCCTACATCTATTTGAAGTTGGAAGGGGGATTTATGTCAGAGTATATGAATATTATGATGAATATTACATATATATATATATATATATATATATATATATATATATATATATGTATATTTTATGCACTGTATATGTTAGATGAGACCTCAGGATTAATTGAACATGAGTTTGTTGAACACAGCTCCTAATACATGTCTATCAGGATTGACGATCAGTAGAGCCTTTTGAAGCACGACCCCTGTAGTGTAAAACACACAAACATTTCTTTTCTAAAGATTTTTATAACTTCAGAACATTTGGTGAGGTGAGAAAAGAATGTGTTCAAGGACCCCTTTGGAATTTGACACGTGTGATACAACAGTTCTATCTCACTGAATCTCTATTTGAAGACGTAAAACGCCATCTTGGGGGAAGGTGACACAAATAAAATTAAATACATTTTGCAAGGGGAACAATGCCAGTTTTCCATGTATGTTTAGAATGGTTCATGATATATATATTGAAATTAAGCACATTGTATTAAATAGATAATTGCTGCAGGGGATATTTATATAGGAAATAAATTCAGATATACATAGAAATGATATATATGTTTTGAAAACATAAAAGATCTTACTTAGCCTCTGTGTTTTTAAGAATATAAATAAATACTTATGGACCATAGACATATTAATGCTTGGATCATCTCTAATAATTATTTCTATTTTTACTGCAGACAACCATTGGTCATGAGCATCAATCTATGCACTTAGAAAGAGACGGAATGCCGCATGAAATGAATTAAGTCATATCATATAAACGTGCAAATAAATGTTTATAAAGTTTCACATACATCTTTTAAAATATAATGAGATGAAAATATGGAAGTTACTTTGATGTGATATGACTATGAGATATATATTTGATGTGATATGACTATGAAATATAAATTATTTTAATATAATGCTAGATGTATTTGATGTTTCATATCAAAATGATCAGAAAATTCATTAAGATATAACTTATCCAAAACAAATATTGTGAATAGTTGTTGCAGTAAATTATGATAAAATGAATAACCATTTAATAGAAATACTGATTTAAGTTGATTCAAATGTTGCTATGTATGTTTGTAATGATGCCATCCAGTGTTGCCATGAAAGAACTACAGCCAGAAAGCTTTTTGGCTGTTGGAAATGGGATATTCAGATTATCCAATAGAGGGACAAGGTTTCGAAGGGCCACCCATATTTCACACCTATGATTAGACTAATAAGTTGTATGCAGAAGGAAAGAGACACACTGGCTGCAAAGTTTTGTAACTGACTGAAACTGTTTTGCGTGGGACACAGTCAAACTATAAAAACAAAGTGGGCCATACTCTCCTATTCCATTGCAATTACACTTATTTTATATGAGGTGTGAAAAATCTTGAAGTTGGATCTCATTTTGGTAACGTATATATATAGAGTATAAGAAAAGGGCTGCTAATTACATGTGATATTTTAAAGTCACTGCAGTTTAAAGATACAGTTTTCTGGGTTTTGTAAGATAAGTCATATGCATAGCCTTTACAGTTAATAGATTTAAAGAGCAGATTATACTTTTAAATCTGTATCTGATTTGCTAAGTAAATCATCTGTGCAAGTTCTGATATTGTAAGTTAATTCTGTATTAAGATAAATTGCAGTTAAATAGCAGAATATATATATATTATCCTATTGTTGAAAGAGCACAGTTTAGAATTGTATTGCTTGGATGTTAAAGGTTTTAGTCCCATTGTATTAAATAAATAAGGCTGAATTGTGAAGGTATATTTTTCTGGGTTTTGTAAGAAGGATAGCATATCTTAAGAGTTGGTTTTAACGCATATAAATTTTGTTTCATTTCCTTTTATCGCGAATATACTTCAATATGTTTATGGATATTAACTAAATAAAAGAATTCAGATATTTATATTAATTGTATGGTCTAGTAGATGCATGGTTGATTAGGGTTTCAATTTTTAAGGAAAATTAATATAAGATTGTGTTTATAACCCTGCCATAAACTTATATATTATTTGGATAGCACTACTAAGATTTTCATAAATATACTGACACTACACCTCTTCTGGATTTCCGGACAGTACTTTGCTGCCACTGCAGGTAGATGGTCCTTGCCTGACAGAACTGGAGTGGGGTAATCCTATGTTGATAACATCAGGATTGCTATATGGTTCTTCGACCCCAATGTTTTTCCTTTGTTTATTCAAAATAAGAACCACAGTGGCCATTGTGTTATATTTGTGACTTCTATAGATGTAACAGTGTAACTGTGGTGCTCCGTTTTCTTTTTGTGTGATACATATAATTATAATAGCTATTGGTATGGTATGTACTCCATACACATAAATCCTAAACATGTATATACTGGGGCTGTATTCATAATGTTTGAAATTACTTTGTATGGACTGATGTGCTTTTCATTATGAACAGTTGCTGGATTAAAGTTATTGGTTATGTTCTTAGGATTTCTAATATGCATCAGATCTATGTAGAGTGCATTTAGAGTTAGAGGTACCTATTCTTTTTACACCCTTTAGAAACGTTTAGCAGTCGAGGTATACTCTCTCATATTATTATGCACTGGCATATTTGTCCTCAGTATTTCTCCACATCACCCTGTCTAGGGATCTGATCTTACACTAGATAACTTACTAAAAATTTATAGGGTTGCCGAGAGTACATTATTTAAACATGATGTTACCCTATATCTAGATTAGTATTCCCTTGATGAGCAGCTTCTACTTATACTATTAGGACATTCTAGTTATAATTGGAGAGACATAATTTATAGCTATATGTAATATGTAGTTATGTCACTATATACAACTTAATATAGAGCTAGGTATATTAACCCAAATCCAGTACCCTCCAGTCATATAGCTGAATATATCCATAACTTATGAATGGGCCTACAAGTCAGTCAGACAGTTATGGGCGGGAAGATAGCTTAAATAGTGTTACCTCATATACTTAAAATATTTGAAATAGAGAAAGCAGTTTTATATTATATTTTAGAAGTGTATCCCCCTTTTGTTCGATTGCTATGCATATTGTAAATTGCTTTTTTGTGTGTGAATATATTAATATCCGCTTAGAACTATGGAATGCAGCTTATATCATGGTTCAAAATTTGTTAAGAACTTCACGACTTTAATTGCAGGTATCTGATTATCATTGCGCTTAAAATGTTCAAACTGCAAAATATTTCACTTTCATTATCCTTTTGATGTCAAGTATCTCTATGTATTCACTGTTATGTGATATTATAGTGTATAGTATCCCGAGTTAATGTTTATCTGACAGTCCATACTTTAATTGTTTAAAGTCTATATACATCCATAGTTCTGGATCTGCACAATATGGTCTATGTTTATAATGCCGCTATTTAGTTGTGTAATAGTGTTTTTAGACTTCTAAGTCTTATGTTAAGAAATGTGCCTTGGATTTTGTCTGGTTTTGTGTGCTTACAAGCTGGACGTATTGAGTCATCCCTATTCCTTAGGTATATTAGCTGTTTTACGATAGATTGATCCCCCACTGCATAAGTCTATTCTGTAATCAAATGAAACTTATGTCCTTAGACCAGTTTCTCTAAATTACTATTTTACTGTTAAGCCTACTATTCTATGTTAAGCTCCGTCTACCCCCACTATATAGCTTACTGGTTACGTTTAGGGGCACAGACCCCATATGCAACTCCTTAATCTAAGTTTAAGCGGAATCTCTTTTTTTTTTCCAGAAGCTATTGTTATACCCCCCCCCTACTAATTGAGGTGTTATCTTTAAAAAGATTTAAAGTTAGTTACAAATGGGCAGATGATGTGTTTAATTACCTATACGCAAATTACTGCATTTATGCTATGTATATTTTTCTTTTCAAAATGTCACAGTTTATTTGTATGCCTTATTTTTAAACCTCAATTAAAAACATTTAAAAAAAAAATATTAAAAAAAAATAATAAAAATTATTAAACATTGTTTCTTTCATGTAAGTGGCAAGAGTCCATGAGCTAGTGACGTATGGGATATACATTCCTACCAGGAGGGGGCAAAGTTTTCCAAACCTCAAAATACCTTAGTTTTACAAACTTTGCCTCCTTGTGGAGGTGGTGAAACAAGATGTGCTTGATTTTTTTCTGTGATAGGCGCTTCTAAGCATATTGAAGCCCAGTTCCTCTCAAAGTACACTGTTTGTCCAAGGGATGAGAAGGGAGTATTCTTGGCCTTGCAACAGCACCAAGAATATTCTTAATAGTTTTAGGTGCTCTTCTATCTGTAATCAGAGAGCAGAGTATTGCAGTGTTTCCTTATTTGGACGATATCTTGGTACTAGTTCAATAGATTTCCAGAAAGATTCAGTGTCCATGACTCTATCCCTAACAGAAAAGACGTTTGAGATTGGTTTCAGCTTGTCTAAACCTTCAGTCTCTTATCATTCACTTCAGTGGCTATGTGCATGGAAGTTTTAGGTCTCATGATTGCAGCATCGGACGCGATTCTTTTTGCTTGTTTTCATGAGACCTCTACAGTTTTGCATGTGGCACCAATGGTGCAGGGATTATACAGGATGCTTATCTTCACATTCTGATTCATCCAGACCACTACCGTTTTCTGAGATTCTCTTTTCTAGACAAGCATTACCAATTAGTCGCTCTTCTATTTCGCCTAGCGACAGCTCCGACAATCTTTTCAAAGGTTCTTGATGCCCTTTTATCTGCAATCAGAGAGCAGGGTATTGTGGTGTTTCCTTATTTGGACGATATTTTGGTACTAGCTTAATCTTTTCATTTAGCTGAATCTCACACAAAACGAATAGTGTTTCTTCAAGAACATGGTTGGAGGATCAATTTACAAAAGAGTTTCTTGATTCCTCAGACAAGGGTCACCTTTTTAGGTTTCCAGATATATTCAGTGTTCATGACTCCACTCTGACAGACAAGAGACGAATGAAGTTAGTTTTAGCTCGTCTAAACCTTCAGTCTCTATCATTCCCTTCAGTGGCTATGTGCATGGAAGTTTTAGGTCTCATGACTGCAGCATCGAACTCCATGCTATTTTCAGAGCTCTTCAGGCGTGGCCTCTATTGAAACAGACAATATCACAACAGTGGCATTTGTCAATCATCAAGGAGGGACTAGCAGTCCTTTAGCAATGAAAGAAGTATCTTGGATACTTTCTTGGACGGAATCCAACTCTTGTCTAATTTCTGCGATTCATATCCCAGGTGTAGACAATTGGGAAGCGGATTATCTCAGCCATCAGACTTTACATCCGGGGGAGTGGTCTCTCCATCCAAATGTGTTTTTTCATCTTGTACAGATGTGGGTTCTTCCAGAGTTAGATCTGATGGCCTCTCGTCTAAACAAGAAGCTTCCCAGATACCTTTCCAGGTCCAGGGATCCTCAGGCAGAGATGGTAGATGCCTTAGCAGTTCCTTGGTTTTACCAACCTGCTTATATTTTTCCGCCTCTGGTTCTTCTTCCATGGGTGATCTCCAAGATCATAATGGAACAATCTCATGTGTTTCTGATAGCACCAGCATGGCCTCACAGGTTTTGGTATGCGGATCTTTTCCGGATGTCCAGTTGCCAGCCTTGGCCACTTCCTTTAAGCCCAGACCTTCTGTCTCAAGGGCTTTTTTTTCCATGAGGATCTTAAATCTCTAAATTAGTGCTTAGTTATAGAGGTATCTCTGACTCAGTGATTAGCACATGATACAGGCTTGTAAGTCTGTTTCAAGGAAAATGTATCATCCGGTTTTAAAAACCTATATATCATGGTGTTCCACTCATAATTATTCTTGGCATTCTTTCAGAATTCCTAGGATTTTACAGTTTCTTCAGGATGGTTTGTATAAGGGTTTGTCTGCAAATACTTTGAAATGACAAATTCTGCTCTTTCTGTCTTATTTCATAGAAAGATTGCTAAACTTCCTGATATTCACTGTTTTGTTCAGGCTTTGATTCGTATCAAACCTGCTATTAAATCTATTTCTCCTCCTTGGAGTCTCAATTTGGTTTTGAAGATTTTGCAGGCTCCTCCTTTTGAGCCTATGCATTCTTTGGATATTAAACTACTTTCTTGGAAAGTGTTATTTCTTTTGGCTATCTCTGCTGCTAGAAGAGTTTCCGAATTGTATGCTCTCTCTTGTGAGTCTCCTTATCTGATTTTCCATCAAGATAAAGATATTTTGCGGACTTCATTTAAATGTTTGCCAAAAGTTGGGAATTCTAACATCATCAATAGGGAAAATAGTTGTTCCTTCCTTGTGTCCTAATCCAAAGAATACTCTTAAAGGGCTTTACATTCTTTGGATGTGGTAAGAGCTTTGAAATATTATGTTGAAGCTACTAAAGATTTCAGAAAGACTTCCAGTCTATTTGTTATTTTTTCTGGCTCCAGGAAAGGTCAGAAAGCCTCTGCCATTTCTTTGGCATCTTGATTGAAACTTTTGATTCACAAAGCTTATTTGGAGGCGGGGCCTTCTCAGCCTCTGAGAATTACAGCTTATTCTACTAGATCAGATGCCACTTCTTGGGCTTTTAAGAATGAAGTTTCAGTTGATCAAATTTGCAAAGCAGCAACTTGGTCTTTCCATACTTTTACTAAATTTTACCATTTTGATGTGTTTGCTTCCTCGGAAGCATCCTTTGGTAGAAAAGTTCTTCAGGCAGTTGTCTCAGTTTTATTCTAATGCCTTTGATTTGAGTTTTTTTTTTTTACATTTTTTAAAGAAAACTTAATTATTTTGGATTTAATTTCTCAGCGGTTTTAGCCATTGTTATTTTATTCCTCCCTCTCTAGTGACTCGTGGTTTTCCACATCTTGGGTATTATGTCCCATACGTCACTAGCTCATGGACTCTTGCCACTTACATGAAAGAAAACATAATTTATGTAAGAACTTACCTGATACATTTATTTATTTCATAGTGGCAAGAGTCCATGAGACCCACCCTATTTTGTGTGGTTATGATTTTTTTGTATAAAGCACTTTATTTTTTCCAGTTCCTCTTTTTTTATGCTTTTTACTCCTTCTTTTACACCTCACTTCTTGGGTATGAGTGAGATAGGAGGTGTATTTATAGGCATTTTGAGGTTTGGGAAACTTTGCCCCCTCCTGGTAGGAATGTATATCCCATACGTCACTAGCTCATGGACTCTTGCCACTATGAAATAAATTAATTTATCAGATAAGTTCTTACATACATTATGTTTTTTAACCTCAATAAAAAAACAAAATTCATGCTTACCTAATACATTTTTTTCTTTCCGGACATGGAGAATCCACAACATCATTCCAATTACTAGTGGGAATATCACTCCTGGCCAGCAGGAGGAGGCAAAGAGCACCACAGCAAAGCTGTTAAGTGTCACTCCCATACCCATTATCCCCAGTCATTCGACCGAAGGGAAATGGAAAAAGGAATAACACAAAGGTGTAGAGGTGCCTGAGGTTTAGTCAAAAATAATTGTATAACTAAGGGTGGGGTCTCTGTATGAGAATTTGCTTGTGGAAAGGATGGCGCCTGAACCAGTATGTCGACCATGTAAGGCGCCACTACAGACCTGACCACTGCCAAGAGAGCCCCCAGAACCTTTGAGAAAATTCTGGGAGCTGTGGCAAGGCCAAACGGAAGAGCCACAAACTGAAAGTGCTTGTCTAGAAAAGTGAATCTCAGGAATTTATGATGATCCCTGTGAATTAGAACATGAAGATACGCGTCCTTCAGGTCTTTGGTTGTCATGAACTGACCCTCTTGAATCAAAATAAGAATGGAAAGAATGGTTTCCATTTTGAAGGACGGTACCCTGAGAAATTTGTTGAGATACTTCAGGTCTAAAATGGGTCGAAAAGTTCCCTCTTTTTTGGGAACCACAAACAGATTTGAAAAAAATCCTAGACCCTGTTCCCTTAGTGGAACTGGAACAATCACTCCCAGGGAGAAAATGTCCTGAACGCAGTTCAAGAATGCCTCTCTTTTTACTTGGTCTGCAGATAATCTTGAGAGTTGGAATCTGTCCCTGGAATGGCAAGATTTTAATTCTATTTTGTAACCCTGAGATACTATGTACACAGCCCAAGTATCTGGGACATCCTGTATCCAGGCTTTAAAAAAACAAGGAAAGTCTGCCCCCCACTTGATCCGATCCCGGACCGGGGACAGACCTTTCATACTGAGTTAGACTCAGCTGAGGGCTTCTATGATTGCTTCCCCTTGTTCCAAGACTGATTGGGTTTCCAAGAGCACTTGGACTGCTTCTGCTTGGAAGAGGGAAAGGAAGACTTTTGACCTTTAAAATTATTTCTGCTAGACCAGGTCCAAACAATGTTTTACCCTTGTAATGGAGCGACATAAGCTTGGACTTGGAGGTAACATCAGCTGACCAAAATTTTAGCCACAAAGCCCTACGGGCGAAGACAGTGAAGTCAGACATTTTGGCTCCCAGTCTAATAACTTGCATGTTAGCGTCAGAAATAAAGGAACTGGCTAGTTTGAAAGCCTTAATCCTATCTCGGATCTCCTCCAACGGAGTCTCTACTAGAATTGATTCAGACAAGGCATCGCACCAATAATATGCAGCACTTGCTACTGTGGCAATACACACTGCAGGTGCCATTGAGGACCCTGATGAACATACATCTTTTTCAAATAAGCCTCCAGCTTCTTATCCATGGGATCCCTAAAGGAGCAGCTATCCCTATAGGGATCGTAGTTCTCTTAGCCAGAGTAGCAATAGCCCCTTCTACTTTAGGCACTGTGCGCCATGAATCTTTAATGGAGTCAGCAACAGGAAACAACTTTTTAAAGACGGGAGACAGGGAGAAAGGTATCCCTGGCTTCTCCCATTGCTGTGAAATAATCCCTGTCACTTGGTATGGAACGGGAAACACTTCCACAGAGGAAGGAACATCATAGTATTTGTTAAGCTTACTAGATTTTCTAGGGTTGACCATGACAGAAGAGTCGGAGTCGTCCAAAGTAGCCAATAAATGCTTTAACAGTACACGAAGGTGTTCAAGCTTAAATCTGAAGTTTACTTCTTCAGCATCAGACAAAGGATTTATACTGTCAGAATCTGAGATTTCACCCTCAGAAGCTACTGAGGTAACCTCCTCCTCAGAGTTATGAGGGTGGGCAACCTGCACAGCAGCAGAAGGGACAGACACCTTACTATCTAAAAAATGTTTAGTTTTCCTCTCTTTACATTTCAAAGTCCTTTCTAAACAAGAGGAACAAAACTGCATAGTTAAAACAATTTTGGCCTCAAGACACAATAAACATTTGTCCATAAGAACAGACTCCTGCTCCATGTCTATTCCCAGAGAAATTTGAATGAGAATTTTTTTTTAACAATTTTGAAATTGCTACTGTCACTTTAAATTACTCAGAGCGATTTGCGCTCAAAACGTACCCCTAATCAAGACCTCCACACCTCAGCAGACTGAGGTGTCCTACCTGCCCCTCCGGAGTACCACCAATGTTGACAAAAAAAAGACTAGCCGATGTTACAGATTAACAGACTGAGCCGATGCCACTCTGTAGTTCTTTTAGAGCAGAAGGGAGAAGTCAGGTGACCGGCTGAATAAGAAAGTGCGCATCAAGTAAAAGCGCGCACTGTAGCCGTTAGACAAAAAAATGAAACTGACACACTCAAACTAATTTTCCAGCCACTTAAAGTAATCCTATCGTATTCACACCACAAGTGAAATAAAAACAATAAGACCCACACAGAGTCTAATGAAATAAAATGAGCCCCAGAAATAAGGTTAACTCCTTCATCACCATAAAGAAGGAATAACCCCTAAGTCTCCTCACATACAGTTTAATGTGCCTGCACACTGCCAAATATAATCCTCCACTAAGGATTTTAACATGTCCCATGTATAATATATGTATAATGCAGAGAAATCCTTTTAAGTGCAAGTCCCCAGTACCTAGAAGACAAAAGCACTTACCTGCAATCTAGCTGTCCAGCAGGAAGACAGCTCACAAGGCGTGAAAGGACAGAGTTAAAGAGAGGATGACGATACAACCTCTCGAGGTGCGCTATGTGTCGAGCGATCCAAGTCCCAAACTGTAGACGAAAGCTATGCAGGCTGCTCTCTCAGAAATCCAGAAGCATCAAGAGACTCCCTAGGGTGGGAACAAAGAGGCGCCAAAATAGGGTGATATCGTATCAACAAACTTCAAAACAGCAAACAACAATGGAGCTACTCACAAGCGGAGTGGCACTAGGGGTGCCAGAAACAGCAGACCAGATACTTCATACAGAGACCAGTAGAAAAAAAGAAAGAACAGAATAGCCAACTCTGGCTTTCTATAACTAGGGCAGCAAAGTGTTAGGAAACAAGGTAAGGACCACCTCACACTTCCTAACTGCTTAAAAGCCACCACTACTCTACTGAAGAGATTGACGTGGACTCAGCTAAACCCAAATCCTTGCTTGCAGGGAAAAGTACCCAAAAAAGGAATAATTTCTTCAGGCACCAAACTTCACCTCCTCCATTGACAGAGGCAAAGAGAATGACTGGGGATTATGGGTAGGGGAGTGACACTTAAAGGGACAGTCTACTGCATAACAAACACGGTTATAATAATACACTTTTTACCTCTGTGATTACTTTGTATCTAAGCCTTTGCAAACTGCCCCCTTATATCAGTTCTTTTGACAGACATGTATTTAGCCAGTCAGTGCCCTCTCACTTGTAAATCCAGGGCGTAATCACAGTGTTATCTATATCAAACACTTGAAATTACGCCCTCTAGCTGTGAAAAACTGCCAAATGCATTAAAATAACGGGTGGCCTTGAAGGTTTTAGAAATTAGCATATGAGCCTGTCTAGGTTTAGCTTTCAACAAAGAATACCAAGAAAACAAAGCAAATTTGATGATAAAAGTGAATCGCAAAGTTGTTAAAAATTGCATTCCCTATCTGAATCATGAAAGTTTAATTTTTACTAGCATGTCTCTTTAACAGCTTTGCTGTGGTGTTTTTTGCCTCCTCCTGCTGGCCAGGAGTGATATGCCCACTAGTAATTGGAATGACATTGTGGACTCTCCATGTCTTAGGAAAGAAAAAACTATTCTTAAACATGTAAAATACTCAAAATAATCTACAGAATATATCTATACTTTTTGCAGTAGTGGTCTGAGGACGGGGGAGACCCCGAAAACGTTTACCATTAAACGATAAAGTTAAACGGAGAGTGCCTGCTTTATTTTGCTGATATTTGATTACTTGCAAGCGCACCCCGGCAGTTGGATGATAAAAAGAGTGTGCTGGTTCCCTGCTTCTGTGTGTATTTGTACGTATTGGACCTACAGCACCTTGTGAAAAAATTGTCCTCACCCTGGGATAATTGACTGGGACACTATCTGTTCAGCAGAGTTATTCTGCTTGATTGTTTTTAAAACGGTGACGGTGTGGTGCAGCATTTGTGATTGCAAAAGTATACACAGACTGAGCTATGAGTCAAGAGGACACAGAGGCCTCTCAGGTGGGGGATCAACTTGAAGATAATATTGAGGGAGTTAATGTGTTCCAATTTTCGGAAGCTGATGCAAATAGAATCCGGTTTGATGCCATCACAATTAGAAAACAAAGAGAACAACCTGATCAGATATTTAACTATGTGGTGAAACTAAGGAAAAAGAAAATTGATTTACAGCTTCATGGGTGTTACTTATCAGAATATCATAGGAAGGCATTTATTCCAAAAGGATTCAGGATTAAGAACATACCCACTATTGGGCGCAATAACCCCACTTTCTGCCTTAAATGGTGTGGCATCCTGAATAAGGGCTCTTTAGATCTGATGTTATTGGTAATACAGGAGGTGAGTGGCCAATTAAAACAAATTGAATTAGAATTACAAAATTTTGAGTCTACCCATATGACTAAACTTACTGAGGATCCCAGTGAGGCATGGCTTGATAAAATAAAATCAAGTATTGACACCTATGAGAAAGAACTGTTAACTTTTAAGGAACGCAAATGGGAAGCAGTGACACAAGACTATAAAGAAAAACGCATCTACAGATGGCTACTTGGTCCTCAAGAGAGGGGTAGCTTGTCTAGATTCAGACGTGCACGAGTGTTTAAGCCAAAGTCACTTGCGACAGTGGAGAGCTCAGACAACAGCTCTGATCCAGAAGGTCAATTGTCCACTCAGAGGGAGTTCCCCCAGGGATCCCAATCTATGACCACTCGCTCAAAAAACGAGTAGGGCATAGGCCACACCAGAGGCGGGGGCGACGTGGGTCGCAGAACAAGAGGAAGACCTCCCCGACAATGGCGCAAATAGACAACACTGATGAGCCTAGCAAGATTATTATGAATCTAAGCTCATATGTGCTGACAGATTCTGAAGAAGCAGTGTTACAAAAAGGTTTAAAATTCATCCCAACCCTATATGCTAATGAATTTTTCCTCAATGTAGATCTCTTTAAGTTCCAGAGATCCTTGAGGTTGAAGGAGCACTTTGGGATTTCCAAAGATGAACCAGGGGGTCTACGAAGAAAGGGCAAATTTGATCCAAAAAGCACTAATGCGAGCATTGCAACTTATGCAAGAATGACTAAGGATGACATGATGAGAGACCTCTATAACCACCAAAAGAGCTTTAGGAATAACTTAAATAGAGAACAGCGCTTAGCTCTTAAAAGCCTACAGAATAATAAAGATTTGGTGATACGGGAGGCGGACAAAGGAGGGGCCCTGGTCCTGCAAGACTATCGGGACTATAAGCAGGAAATTGTACAGCAACTATCCGATGGTGGTACATATAGACGACTACCGGGCAACCCCACTGGGGCCTTTAAGACAAGAATTGACAACTATTTGGAATGTCTTTACCAACAAGGCTTTATTGATAAGGCCTTGAGGGATTACTTACAAGTTGGGCATCCTATTGTCCCTGTGATTTATACCTTGCCGAAGGTACACAAAAATCCAATCACACCTCCAGGAAGGCCGATTGTGTCAGCCAGGGGATCTATCTTACAACCCCTGGCTACATTTGTCGATAGTATTCTGCAACCAATCGTGAGGCACACTGACTCCTTTCTTCTGGACTCCATGGAGCTGATACAGTTGTTAAAGACCTATCGCACATCTGGTGGAGGCGAGTTTCTGGTCACATTGGATGTGACCAGTTTATACACCGTGATTCCCCATGATCAGGGTATGGCTGCTGTGGTGTACCATCTTCTTAGACATCCTTATATTGGGCCTCCGGTGGATGTGATGTCTGAACTACTGGATTTCTGTTTGAGATGCAATTATTTCAAATTTGAGAGGGACTTTTATTTACAGATTTCAGGAACAGCGATGGGGTCCAATGTGGCCCCATCTTATGCGAATCTGTTTATGGCCCACTTCGAAACGGTTGCCACTACTGCCTTTGGAGATCACAGAATACGGTTATACCGACGTTATATAGATGATCTCTTCCTTATCTGGTGTGGTACAGAGGATGAGTTACTGGTGTGGTATGCGGAAGTAAACAAGGTGAATCCACATATACAGTTGAAGATGACCTATGCTGTACATACCATCGACTTCCTGGATTTAAGGATCTTTAAGGAAAACACAGGCATCAGCACAACCTTATATTATAAGGAAACTGACAGGAACTCATTATTGGATGCTACAAGCTGCCATCCTCCTAGTTTGAAAAAATCACTGGCAAGGTCACAGTTTAAGCGAGTGGTACGCAATAATAGTAACCAGGAAAGGAAGGAACAGCAACTACAGGAGATGTATAAGAAATTCATGGACCGTGGATATGGTTCTAAGCATCTTGACGAATCACTGATTGAAGCATCAGGGCTTACACAGGAACAGGCACTCACTAAGATGGAGAGGGATAAGAGTGAGAAGAAGATGATCTTTACCACCATCTTCTCACCTGAAAAGCTACAGTTCTCCAATATTTTGAGGGAACATTGGGACATTTTGGAGAGTGACAAAACACTACCCTTTGCATCCTGTGTGTCACCTTTGGTTGGGTTCAAACGTGGAAGATCACTGAAAGATATGCTCTTGAGGCCTGACAATAGTGACAGTTATATGCCTAGTACATGGTTAAAAACCACGAAAAAAGGTTGCTTCCGTTGCAGTGGTTGCACTACCTGTGGTGGGTTAACCCAGAGCAGCACGTTTCAACATCCATGGTCTAATAAAAAATATCAAATCCTGCACAGGGTGACTTGCACAACCACGTATATTGTTTACTTACTACACTGTCCGTGTGGTAAATTTTACGTGGGTAAGACCCAGGATGATCTCAGGACGAGGATGGCGAACCACCGGTCAGCGATTCGGCTGGCAATTAAGGATGGTGATTCAGATCAACCGGTGGCTCGCCACTTCAGTACCAGTGGTCATGCTGTATCTGACCTTCGGTATATTATCATAGACCACGTTCCACGCAATCCTAGGGGGGGTGACAGGGGCAGGCGTCTACTACAACGGGAGTCTCAGTGGATTTTTAACCTGGAGACTATGTACCCAAAGGGGCTGAATGTCCATTTGGATTACCAATGTTTCTTGTAAAACTTGTAGTGGATGTATGCCCACTGCCTCCTTCACAGTAAGATGAGAGCTTAAGCTAATATGATTGGGTACGTACATGGTTGGATTGAATATATGCAGTTAAATTGCAATGCAGGTGATTATCTTTACGGCTGGGTTCCCCACTGATAGTTAAGCATCCGTGTAACTGAGGATGACTATCAAATAGTAAAGAGGATATGGTGGGGTGCTCTGTGGTAAAGTAATATGCACAGGGGTCCAATACCTTTGAGTTGGTGAAAGAGGTATTGGGCTAGTGGTTCGGTTAGGGGCATGAGTGTAATACATGAAGAGTAATGCTATCTAACACTGATATCCCCTCTGTGTAAATATGTAAATATAAAAATATAAGAATATAATAATATCCCCTTTATGGTAAAATGGCAATATGTTCATGTATAATGTTGTGCATAGATCAGAACATATGATATCAGTTGATGTTAAATATTTGAAGATATAAGGTTCAAATAAAGCTTGGGGGTAGTTCTGTGTATATTACAATATGCCTAGTATAGGGTAGTAATATCAGTTTACATTATAGTACTATTTGTAGCTAGCGGTCTGCACTGCTGCATTATTCTGTGTGATGTTGATTTTCACTTTTGCTTTTAGTGGTTGGTAGTTGGTCCCTGTCGGCTCTCCTTAGTTCCGGGCGCGCATGCGCAGTTGCGCTACACGGAAGCTGGGAGTCTGATGGTGATTTGACACGGTGAGGGTGAGTAGCTTTTTAAGATGTGTGTTATTGTATATCTGTAAGTGGTCTGAGGACGGGGGAGACCCCGAAAACGTTTACCATTAAACGATAAAGTTAAACGGAGAGTGCCTGCTTTATTTTGCTGATATTTGATTACTTGCAAGCGCACCCCGGCAGTTGGATGATAAAAAGAGTGTGCTGGTTCCCTGCTTCTGTGTGTACTTTTTGCAGTATGTATACTTTTTAATAATTTGTATTAATATTTTTTAATATTCTATTTCTAATCTTTAACATAATCGTGTTTGTAACACATCCGTCGCCGGCGTCAGATGCACGCGCAGCCTGCAGCCCGAGACAGCTTCAGAAACTCCAGCTCTCTAACCCTTCCCCCTCTATTGCTGCCAACTTAAGTACTGGAAGCTGTCTGCCAGTACCTATAAACCCCTTTTTTTCTATTCTTTTTTTATTTTATTTTTTTTCTGTAATGTAGTGGTCCCACCACTCCCAAACCCCTTTTCTGTAGTGTAACTGCCCCATCCCCCCTGTCCTTTTATATATATAGAAGTATGTATTAACAATAAAAAGCACATTATCCTGTAAGTGAAGAACATTGGAATGTGAAATACCTACAGTACAAATACAGTAAAACACATAAATACTTAGATATGTACGCACATATACTATATATGCATACATACACACATTCAGACATGCATGCATATATAAGTCAAAGCCCTTTGCAGCCATTTTTTTACAAACACCTTATACCATATATCTTTGAGCCCTTATAACTTAATATATATTGTTTTAATCATTTTTCGCAGATAGTGTTTATATGAGTGTAACTGTACTTTTACAAGTATTTATCTTGTGTTTAATGAAACCTTTTTTTCTTCCCCTACCCTTAATGCAAGCTCTCAAGTTGTTATAATCTGTAAAGCGTAAATAGTGATTGTGCTTGAGCAAATGCTTTTACTTTCAATTCGTAATACGCACGCTATTTCCGTTGTGCACAAAAAGCCGAGAAAAACACAATATTGCTTGCATCCTACAATTAGCACACCACTACAACACAAGTTTCCATTTTACAGTGAACATGGCTGCTGTGGATGTGCTGCTATTGCACGCATGCACATGGACAATGTTTACTGGTGGTGCCATCTTTCATTGGCTCTGCCATTACTTAAAGAAGACATAACTGGATGGAGCATGATTGGGGCAGGACTGAAAGGGATGTGAAGGGGGCCCTTAAAAGGATATGAAACCCAAATTTTTCTTTCATGATTCAGATAGATCATGTGTTTTTAAGCAACTTTCTAATTTACTCCTAAATTGCATGCTGTATCTGAATCATGAAAGAATAAAACTTGGGTTTCATATCCCTTTAAACTTTGGGGGTCAAATCATTGTAAAGTAGTAGTCATTCAGTGTTATTATAGAAACAAGTTATTACTCCTCCACTGCAATTCCTTACAAGTCTGGGTCTAAGGGGAATTTCCAACCCTGTGTATATATATATATATATATATATATATATATATATATATATATATATATATATATATATATATATATATATATATATATATATATATTATAGTTATCACGTAAGAAGATAGAGTTCTATAACAATTATAAGAACCAAAGAAGGACAAGGCTGCACAGGATTTCACATTAAACCAAGCGTTTTATTAAGAGGTGGAAAGACACTGGGTCTGCCTTCACCTAAATAGTTAATATAATGTACCAGATAAAAAGTGAACCAGATGATCGTACATCACATATATATGTTAGGACAGTGAAGTTGCCGGCTAAGTAGCATGCTAGAATGTGTGTAGGGGGGTGTATTTGAATCTGTATCATATATATGTGATGTACGATCATCTGGTTCACTTTTTATCTGGTACATTATATTAACTATTTAGGTGAAGGCAGACCCGGTGCCTTTCCACCTCTTAATAAAACGTTTGGTTTAATGTGAAATCCTATGACAAGAAGGTGTTTGGAATCTCCTCAGTTAGACCCATAGGCGTAACTAGAAACCACAGGGCCCAGGTGCAAAAATCTAAGAAGGGCCCCCCCCCCAAAAAGTGAATTTGATACATATCTACAAAACACAGAAAAAAAATGTAAATCAGATTACATGTCTACAAAAGGAGGTACCCTGTGCCCACAGTCTGTGAGATGGTCTGACCCCCCATTACTGTATATAGTGACACTGTTTAACCCACCAGTACTGTATATAGTGAGTCAGTGACACAGTGGCCTGACCCTACCCGCCCCAGTACTTTATAAAGTGACCACAGTAGTCTGTGACATGGTCCAGCCCCCCATACTGTATATAATGGTACTGTATAGACTGACACTGTTTACCCCCGCCCCCCCCCCCATGCTGTAGTAACAAGGTCTGTAATTTGCTGGTTCCACAAACATACACACATACATGCATAAATGCACACACAGTCACATACATACATACACACATACATGCATAAATGCACACACAGTCACATACATACATACACACACATACATGCATAAATGCACACACAGTCACATACATACATACACACACATACATGCATAAATGCACACACAGTCACATACATACACACACACACACACACACACATAAACACCAATGCGTAACACAGAAACACTAACCCCTGTAGTCAAAGACACTAGTGAAGCATCATCTCACACTCACATGATATCAGTGCAAAGATATCAAATACCAAAAAGGTTAATATCCAGCACAAGCGTCCCAAGGTGTGTGCACACGCTGTGTGGTGTAAACTGCCAAACACCCAGAAATAGTGTCAGAAAAAACAAAGCCACAACAGCACCACTTGTAATGTCCAAATCCTCTTTTTATTCCATATCACATGGGCAGCAAAAAGCAGTAAAAAAGAACAACGTTTCGGGTCAAACACCCTTATTCATGTTCATACAATGTATGTACCCATTAGCAAACTTAAGTACCTATAGGCAGGTGAGACCACACCTCTTTAATTAACACCTTAAATACACCATTTTGTTTTTCATTCATATATACTGACCCCTAGTGGTCTACATCTATATATACTAACCTTCAACAATAAAAAATATATATTTTTAGACAATTTAAAACACATCAGAACAGATCTGGACAGCAGCAGTTCTAACATACAGATTTCATCAAAGACAATATACAACTTATCACTTAACTCATATAAACAAACCCTGAAATCAGCCTTTATGTAAACACTGTCAGGGTTTTTTCCCTGTTGTGTTTGCCATGTACTGCTGGCAGCCATTTTACTCACCTCTCTTCCTGACTATGGTGCTGCTCATTTCCTGCACTTCCTTTTATGGCCAGACTGGTGTGCATCATCCATGTGAGACAGGATGCAGTCTCAGAATTATGATCTTATCACTTATTATTTAAAGGGCCTCTGTTCAGTATGCTTTGCCTTTGCGTTGTCTCAGACCTGTTTGTGAGAGTTCCTGTGTATTACCTGGCTGCCTGTCGTCCTTCCTGGTTCCTGATCCCTGGCTTGTTCCTGACTCTGCTGTTTTCCTTGTTCCTGATTCCGGCTCGTCTGACTATTCACTTTGGCTCCTGACTCGGCTCGTCTGACTACCAGCTCTGGTTTTGACTCCTGGCTTGTTATTTGACTTGTGGACTTTTTATTATTTTTTGCTATTAATAAAGGTGTGATTATTTTTGCACTTCTCGTCTCAGTCTGATTCCTGGCACCCTGACATTACGCAAAGGCCATGAATCCTGATGCTGCTAATTATCCACCTTTACCTGCCATCATTTCCAGGATGGATGTACAGGATCACCGCTTGTATAAATTTGCACTAGCCCTGCAAACCCTGCTGACTCGCACTGCACATTTGGACCAAAGCGTCCCACAAGTTATGGCTGATCCTGTTTCCGCTGCTGCACCTATGCCTACCAGGAGCATGTCCAGTTCTGCACCTCTACCTCAGCGATATGGAGGCGATCCTATTCAGTGCAGAGGGTTTTTGAACCAGGTGAGCATTTACTTTGAGATGTTACCTCAGGCGTTTCCCTCTGACAGAGCTAAGGTGGGATTTCTCATCTCGTTACTCTCTGACACAGCTCTTGCCTGGGCTAATCCCTTGTGGGAAACTAATAAACTTGTGATTTCAAATTACCATGAATTTGTGGCCTCCTTTCGAAGGGTATTTGATGTTCCGGCTCGCTCCTCCTCTGCTGCTAAACGACTCATGTCCATTCAGCAAGGTACAAGATTTGTTGCTCAGTATGCTATTGAGTTCCGTACGCTTGCCGCAGAGGTAGGTTGGAACAATGAAGCCCTTGTTGCCGCCTTCTTTCATGGGCTCTCTGATGCGATTAAAGACAAAGTTGCTGCCAGAGATTTACCAGGGGATCTCGAGGCATTGGTGTCTTTTTTGATCCTAATTGACATCAGACTCAGAGAGAGGCCCTCTTTCAAGGAGCGCTTGCGGAAGCCTCCTGTACCGTTGTCTCCTACATGTTCGTTCCCACCCATGCCTCCCTCTCCTCCCATGCCTCCTGGTCCCGAGTCACCAGGTACTGCTGAGCCGATGCAGTTGGGATTCACGCGTCTCTCCGTGGCGGAGAGAGCGTTTAGGAGGAGGGAGGGGCTCTGCCTCTATTGTGGGTTACAGGGCCACCTTTTGAAGTCTTGGGAGGTTTATCCTCGTCCCTGGAAACGCTTAAGGAGAAACCTTTGGTCACGGTTGTCTTTTTCTGGGTGGACTCCTCCATAGTCACTTAGGCTCTTGTTGACTCCGGTGCTGCGGGCTATTTCATTGACAGTGCTTCTGTATCAAAGCACTCCATTGCTATTTTGCCTCGGTCCGTTCCGCTTGCTATTGAGGCCATTGATGGCAGGCCCCTTCAGCCCGCACTCGTTACGTTGTCCAGGGCTGTTGGGGCTCTCCATTTTGAAACCCTCCAGTTCCAGGTGATAAACTCTCCGCATTTTCCAGTTGTTCTGGGTTATCCCTGGCTCCAAAAGCACAATCCCAGTCTCGACTGGCGCAGGTCCGAAATTTTGTCGTGGTCCCCGCAATGTATTTCCACTTGTTTTCGAAAACCAAAGTCTTGTGCACTACTTCGGTATCTCAATTGCAAGAGGAGTACTCTCTATCTGTTGCAGAGAATTGTGCTATGGAGGAGTATGTTGCCGATGCTCTGTTGCGGGGGATCATCCGCAAATCCTGCTCTCCTGCAGGGGCTGGCATCTTCTTTGTGAAGAAAAAGGGTGGCGAGTTAAGACCATGTATTGATTATAGGGGTCTTAATTGTCTTACCATTAAGAATGCTTACCCTATTCCGCTCATTACGGAACTCTTTGACCGCCTCAAGGGAGCTACGGTCTTTACTAAACTTGATTTGAGAGGAGCGTACAATCTCGTTAGGATTAAGGAGGGTCACAAATGGAAAACAGCATTTAACACCAGGAGCGGGCATTATGAGTATCTTGTAATGCCCTTTGGCCTATGTAATGCTCCTGCTGTTTTTCAGGAATTTATTAATGATGTCCTACGAGATATTTTGCATACAAAGAGAGAAGCGCTCTTCCAGGAACGAACAACAGCTCAGTGGCTTTTTCTATGGCGATTTACCACCCGGAAGCAGCCTCTTTTAGACCAGTGTGTTTTTCACAGAAGTAAACTTTCCTGAAGTATATCAGTCTGATCCCGCCAAGTAAGGTCAGTCCAGCCCCGAAATACCAGGCAATTCTCCTCTGAACAAGGAACATGACAACCCCAGATGATCGTTTCGTCCTCCTATGGGCCTCGTCAGTGAAGTGCAGCCACATTCCTCTAAGCACACTGGGCAAGGAGTCCACGTCTGGTTTCCCCCATCACCCATAGGGAGACTTCCCCAGGGTCATAATAATTTGCATACAAATAGAGAAGCGCTCTACCAGGAACGAACAACAGCTCAGTGGCTTTTTTCTATGGCGATTTACCACCCGGAAGCAGCCTATTTTAGACCAGTGTGCTTTTCACAGAAGAAAACTTTCCTGAAGTATATCAGTCTGATCCCGCCAAGTAAGGTCAGTCCAGCCCCGAAATACCAGGCAATTCTCCTCTGAACAAGGAACATGACAACCCCAGACGATCGTTTCGGCTTCCTATGGGCCTCGTCAGTGAGGTGCAGCCACATTCCTCTAAGCACACTGGGCAAGGAGTCCACGTCTGGTTTCCCCCATCACCCATAGGGAGACTTCCCCAGGGTCATAATAATTTGCATACAAAGAGAGAACCGCCTCATGGGAGCTACGGTCTTTACTAAACTTGATTTGAGAGGAGCGTACAATCTGGTTAGGATTAAGGAGGGTCACGAATGGAAAACAGCATTTAACACCAGGAGCGGGCATTATGAGTATCTTGTAATGCCCTTTGGCCTATGTAATGCTCCTGCTGTTTTTCAGGAATTTATTAATGATGTCCTATGAGATATGTTGCAACAGTGTGTTGTGGTGTACTTAGACGACATCCTCATACACTCACCCACACTTGAGGCTCATCGTTCTGATGTTACACGGGTTCTTCAGAGACTACGTGAGAACGGCCTGTTTTGTAAACTTGAGAAATGTGAGTTCCATCAGACTGAAGTAACCTTTCTAGGTTATGTTATCTCCATTGCAGGGTTCTCCATGGATCCTGACAAGTTATCTGCAGTTCTGCAGTGACCTCGCCCAGTTGGTCTTCAGTCTATTCAACGTTTTTTGGGGTTCGCCAATTACTATAGAAAGTTTATTAAAAACTTATCTTCCTTGGTCAAACCTATCACAGACATGACCCGTAAAGAGAATGATCCACTCCATTGGTCACCAACTGCCATTAAGGCCTTTGATAGTCTTAAGACTGCCTTTGCTGCCGCTCCAGTTCTGGCTCATCCTAACCCTGTCCTGCCTTTCGTTCTTGAGGTTGATGCGTCTGAGACTGGAGTAGGTGCCCTCTTGTCTCAATGTCCTACGCCTGATGGTTCCTTGCATCCATGTGGTTTCTTCTCTAAGAAATTGTCTCCAGCAGAGTGCAATTATGAAATTGGCGACAAGGAATTACTGGCCATAATTTTGGCACTCAAGGAATGGAGGCATCTTCTCGAGGGTACTAGCGTGCCAGTGCTCATTCTTACTGACCACAAGAATTTAACTTATCTATCTGAAGCAAAACGTTTGTCGCCCCGACAGGCCAGATGGGCGCTATTTTTGTCTTGGTTTAATTATGTGGTCTCCTACCTGCCTGGTAGTAAGAATGTTAGGGCTGATGCCCTCTCTCGACAATTTTCGCCTCTGTCCAAGGAGGAGTCTGTACCTACTCAAGTTATACCTCCTGACCATATTTTGGCTACCATACATACTAATTTGACTTCTCCCTTGAGGGAGGAGATCCTGGCTGCACAAACCAATGCACCTCCTGAGAAACCTAGTGGTAAGTGTTTTGTTCCTGAGAATCATCGAACTAAACTTTTGCACACTTACCCCTATCCTAAAGCCGCAGGTCACCCAGGCAAGAACCAAATGATTTGGTCTGTCATTCGACGATTCTGATGGCCAGGTCTTCGTTCTGATGTTGCTGCGTATGTTGCCTCCTGCTCAGTTTGTGCACAGAATAAGACTCCTCAACGTCTTCCTGTAGGTCTTCTTTAATCTATTGCTAATGGTGAGCGTCCTTGGACACATCTTTCCATGGACTTCATTGTCGAGCTCCCTGTTTCCAATGGCAATACTGTTATCCTTATGGTGGTTGACCGTTTTTCTAAAATGTCACATTGCATTCCCTTGATGAAGCTGCCTACCGCTCAGGAGCTTGCTTCAATTTTTGCCCGGGAGGTCTTCCGTTTACATGGGTTACTCAAGGAGATAGTGTCGGACCGGGGTAGCCAGTTTGTCTCCAGATTTTGGCATATTGGGTGAAAATGCATAACCCTTCTTATCACAATGGCCCCAAGTTATCAAGGTCTGGCGGACCTGATCCGACACTGCGGATCAGGTCCGCCAGACCTCGCTGAATACCGTATTCAGCACTCACCATATTCAGCATTGCACCAGCAGCTCCATTCGAAGCTTGATACATATGCCCCATTGTGTCTTAAGGTTATCAACATCATTTTTAACAAGCTTTATAAAAACATCAATGCTAGAATCATAGGCTGATGGTATAAATATACTTTTATTTCTTAAGCCTAATGTTTTAATGGCTAACTCATCAACCCGTGGAGCACCAGAAACATTATCAGACCTAACAGAGTCAGCATTGGAAAAGAAAGATTTCAATTTCAAGCTTCTATCAAACTTAAACAGGTCTTGTTCTAATTTAAATAAATCACATTTCTCAAGTTTACAAAAAGAAAGTCCCTTTTCCAGTACCTCAGACTGAGTCCCGTTAGTGTCATACCAGAGATATTATTAATCAGCGTCTTGTCCCTCGACGAGTGCTCCTTTGGTACTCCTGTACCAGCTTGCTGCTCACTGGTTTTGCGGTGATGCTTCCTCCCGCCCCGTCCCCTCCAACATCTGATTCCCCAGACGATGACTCTGTGGTCATCTCGGAGCTGCTTGCTGCCTTGTGCATCCTCCATTCGTGTCTGTGGGCAAAACCGAAAGTGACATTCCTTTGAGTTCCGGTTGAATCGCGGGTCCATCTGTAAACAGCCCCGGTCAAGTAATCCTGTTCGTCTCGGTTAAACTTTGTCCTCTTCTTCACTTCAAGTTCTTACCTCAGGTCTGCAATCTTATCATTGATTTCTTTCAGAGTTTTATCGACATCCATATTACTGACAGATTTTCTAAGGCCTGTCTCCACCTCCTTGATTTCAATGGCTTAAGCATCGATTGGCTTCTGCAAGTATTCTACGGTAAGCACTATTATGCCTAAAGAGCATTTATTCAGAATTTGCTAAAATTTTGTACAATATTCCTGATTATTAGACAATAATGTCGGCCTTGTGCTCATCCTGAGCCCCCGAGGTATTCATTTGATTCTGTAATACTCGGCTAAAGTTGAGGCATGTAGCTGATAAGTCATATTGCGTCTGGCAAGTTTCTCATAGCTATTGATGTTAGTTTCAGCTTGGGGAGTCCTTAAGAAGTCACGAGAGCCCCTTACTAGAGAAGTAATCCGGGCTGCCTCCACATCTGTATATGCAAATACTTTTGCTCCCTGTGTCTCAATGGTTTCTTGGATATCCTCCATAGTGGGTAAGTGCACGGATATAAGGCAGTTAACAAAGATATCAAATACCAAAAAGGTTAATATTCAGCACAAGCGTCCCAAGGTGTGTGCACACGCTGTGTGGTGTAAACTGCCAAACACCCAGAAATAGTGTCAGAAAAAACAAGGCCACAGCAGCACCACTTGTAATGTCCAAATCCTCTTTTTATTCCATATAACATAAGCAGCAAAAAGCAGTAAAAAAGAACAACGTTTCGGGTCAAACACCCTTATTCATGTTCATACAATGTATGTATCCATTAGCAAACTTAAGTACCTATAGGCAGGTGAGACCACACCTTTTTAATTAACACCTTAAATACACCATTTTGTTTTTCATTTATATTTACTGACCCCTAGTGGTCTACACCTATATATACTAACCTTCAACAATAAAAAATATATATTTTTATACAATTTAAAACACATCAGAACAGATCTGGACAACAGCAGTTCTAACATACAGATTTCATCAAAGACAATATACAACATATCACTTAACTCATAGTTTTACTCACCCCTTAACTGGTCAGAAATTCAGAATTAAAGGGTACTATAATTGTACTGCCACCTTTGTAGTATATTTGATCAAGTGTCCGTGTGGCATAATTTACATTAGCGAGACGACCCAACGGGTCAGGGATAGAATCCTACAACATAAATCAAATATTAGGAACAATGACCTTAATGCCCCTGTAGCATACCACTTTTTGGAGAAAGGCCATACTATCTCACAATTGAGGTTTCAAATGATTGATTATGTACCCATTCCTAGAAGAGGAGGTAATAGGAAATTACTTCTTAAAAGGCGTGAAGCCTTCTGGATTAATAAACTAGAGTCACTAATTCCCAAAGGTATGAATAGGGAACTTGATCTGAGTGTGTTTACATAAAGGCTGATTTCAGGATTTGTTTATATGAGTTAAGTGATAAGTTGTATATTGTCTTTGATGAAATCTGTATGTTAGAACTGCTGCTGTCCAGATCTTTTCTGATGTGTTTTAAATTGTCTAAAAATAAATATTTTTTATTGTTGAAGGTTAGTATATATAGGTGTAGACCACTAGGGGTCAGTATATACGAATGAAAAACAAAATGGTGTATTTAAGGTGTTAATTAAAGAGGTGTGGTCTCACCTGCCTATAGGTACTTAAGTTTGCTAATGGGTACATACATTGTATGAACATGAATAAGGGTGTTTGACCCGAAACTTCGTTCTTTTTTATTGCTTTTTGCTGCCCATGTGATATGGAATAAAAAGAGGATTTGGACATTACAAGTGGTGCTGCTGTGGCCTTGTTTTTTCTGACATGATATCAGTGCAGGCAGTGGCAGGTCAACGTTTTTTATTGTTTTAACCCCTTAATGACCGGACCATTTTTCAATTTTCTTACCCTTAATGACAATGGCTATTTTTACATTTCTGCAGTGTTTGTGTTTAGCTGTAATTTTCCTCTTACTCATTTACTGTACCCACACATATTATATACCGTTTTTCTTGCCATTAAATGGACTTTCTAAAGATACCATTATTTTCATAATATCTTATAATTTACTATAAAAAAAATATAAAATATGAGGAAAAAATTGAAAAAATACACACTTTTTCTAACTTTGACCCCCAAAATCTGTTACACATCTACAACCACCAAAATACACCCATTCTAAATAGTTTCTAAATTTTGTCCCGAGTTTAGAAATACCCAATGTTTACATGTTCTTTGCTTTTTTTGGAAGTTATAGGGCAAAAAAAGTAAATTTATGCTTACCTGATAAATTGATTTCTTCTATGGTAAGACGAGTCCACGGATTCATCCTTTACTTGTGGGATATTATCCTCCTGCTAACAGGAAGTGGCAAAGAGCACCACAGAAGAGCTGTCTATATAGCTCCTCCCTTAGCTCCACCCCCCAGTCATTCGACCGAAGGTACAGGAAGAAAAAGGAGAAACTACAAGGTGCAGAGGTGACTGAAGTTTAAATCAAAAAAATATAATCTGTCTTAAAATGACAGGGCGGGTCGTGGACTCGTCTTACCATAGAAGAAATCAATTTATGAGGTAAGCATGAATTTACTTTTCTTCTATAAAGGTAAGACGAGTCCACGGATTCATCCTTTACTTGTGGGATACAATACCAAAGCTACAGGACACGGATGAACGGGAGGGACAAGACAGATGGTTAAACAGAAGGCACCACTGCTTGAAGAACTTTTCTTCCAAAAATAGCCTCCGAAGAAGCAAAGGTATCAAATTTGTAAAATTTGGAAAAGGTATGAAGCGAAGTCGCAGCCTTACAAATCTGTTCAACAGAAGCATAATTTTTAAAAGCCCATGTGGAAGCCACCGCTCTAGTAGAGTGAGCTGTAATTCTTTCAGGTGGCTGCTGCCCAGCAGTCTTGTATGCCAAACGGATGATGCTTTTCAGTCAAAAGGCAAGAGAGGTAGCTGTAGCTTTTTGACCTCTACGTTTTCCAGAATAGACAACAAACAAAGAAGATGTTTGACGGAAATCATTGGTCGCTTGCAAGTAAAACTTCAAAGCACGAACCACGTCCAAGTTGTGCAATAGACGCTCCTTCTTAGAGGAAGGATTAGGACACAGAGAAGGAACAACAATTTCCTGATTAATATTCTTATTAGTAACAACCTTAGGAAAGAATCCAGGTTTGGTACGCAAAACCACATTATCAGCATGGAAAACAAGATAAGGCGAGTCGCATTGCAACGCAGATAGTTCAGAAACTCTTTGAGCCGAAGAGATAGCAACTAAAAACAGAACTTTCCAAGATAGAAGCTTAATATCTATGGAATGCATAGGTTCAAACGGAACCCCTTGAAGAACCTTAAGAACTAAATTCAAACTCTATGGCGGAGCAACAGGTTTAAACACAGGCTTGATTCTAACTAAAGCCTGACAGAACGACTGAACGTCTGGAACATCTGCCAGACGTTTGTGCAGTAGAATTGATAAAGCAGATTTCTGTCCCTTTAAGGAACTAGCTGATAGCCCCTTCTCCAATCCTTCTTGGAGAAAGGACAAAATCCTAGGAATCCTGATCTTACTCCATGAGTAGCCTTTGGATTCGCACCAATAAAGATATTTATGCCATATCTTATGATAAATTTTCCTGGTGACAGGCTTTCGAGTCTGAATCAAGGTATCTATGACTGACTCAGAGAACCTCTGCTTGGATAAGATCAAGCGCTCAATCTCCAAGCAGTCAGTCGCAGATAAACTAGATTTGGATGCTGGAACGGACCTTGAATCAGAAGATCCTGTCTCAGTGGGAGAGTCCATGGTGGAAGAGATGACATGTCCACCAGGTCTGCATACCAAGTCCTGCGTGGCCACTCAGGTGCTATCAAAATCACAGAAACTCTCTCCTGTTTGATTCTGGCAATCAAACGAGGAAGGAGAGGAAATGGTGGAAACACATAAGCCAGGTTGAACGACCAGGGTACTGCTAGAGCATCTATCAGTACTGCCTGAGGATCCCTTGACCTGGACCCGTAACGAGGAAGTTTGGCATTCTGACGAGACGCCATCAGATCCAATTCTGGTGTGCCCCATTGCTGAATCAATTGTGCAAACACCTCCGGATGTAGTTCCCACTCCCCCGGATGAAAAGTCTGACGACTTAGAAAATCCGCTTCCCAGTTCTCCACTCCTGGGATATAAATTGCTGATAGATGGCAAGAGTGAGTCTCTGCCCATCAAATTATTTTGGTAACCTCTATCATCGTTAGAGAACTCTTTGTTCCCCCCTGATGATTGATATATGCTACAGTCGTGATATTGTCCGACTGGAATCTTATGAATCTGGCCGACGCAAGCTGAGGCCATGCCTGACGTGCGTTGAATATCGCTCTCAGTTCTAGAATATTTATCGGTAGGAGAGCCTCCTCCTGAGTCCACAATCCCTGTGCTTTCAGGGAATTCCAGACTGTACCCCAGCCCAATAGGCTGGTGTCCGTCGTCACTATGACCCACGCTGGCCTGCGGAAACACATTCCCTTGGACAGATGATCCTTTGACAACCACCAAAGAAGAGAGTCTCTGATCTCTTGATCCAGATTTATCTGACCAGATAAATCTGCATAATCCCCATTCCACTGTTTGAGCATGCAAAGTTGCAGTGGTCTGAGATGCAAGCGAGCAAATGGAACTATGTCCATTGCCGCTACCATTAAGCCGATCACCTCCATACACTGAGCCACTGACAGGCAAGGAATGGAATGAAGAGCTCGGCAGATGAATACAATTTTTGATTTCCTGACCTCCGTCAGAAAAATTTAGTTGTCCACCGAATCTATCAGTGTTCCCAGGAAAGGAACTCTTGTGAGAGGGATAAGTGAACTCTTTTTTACGTTCACCTTCCACCCGTGAGATCTTAGAAAAGCCAATACAATGTCCGTGTGAGACTTGGCTAGTTGGAAAGTTGATGCCTGGATTAAGATATCGTCCAGATAAGGCGCCACAGCTATGCCCCAAGGCCTTAGAACCGCCAGAAGGGACCCTAGCCCTTTGGAGCTGTGGCCAACCCGAAGGGAAGAGCCACAAACTGGTAATGCTTGTCCAGAAAGGCGAACCTGAGGAACTGGTGATGATCTTTGTGGATAGGAATGTGCAGATACGCATCCTTTAAGTCCACGGTGGTCATATATTGACAATCCTGGATCATTGGCAAAATAGTCCGAATGGTCTCCATCTTGAAGGATGGGACTCTGAGGAATTTGTTTAGGATCTTGAGATCCAAAATTGGTCTGAAGGTTCCCTCTTTTTGGGAACCACAAACAGATTGGAGTAGAACCCTTGCCCCTGTTCGGTTTTCGGAACTGGGCAGATCACTCCCATGGTATATAGGTCTTCTACATAGCGTAAGAACGCCTCTCTTTTTGTCTGGTTTACAGACAATTGAGAAAGATGGAATCTCCCCCTTGGGGGAGAATCTTTGAAATCTAGAAGATACCCCTGGGTTACTATTTCTAAAGCCCAGGAGTCCTGAACGTCTCTTGCCCAAGCCTGAGCGAAGAGAGAAAGTCTGCCCCCTACTAGATCCGGTCCCGGATCGGGGGCTACCCCTTCATGCTGTTTTGCTGGCAGCAGCGGGCCTCTTGGCCTGTTTACCCTTGTTCCAAGTCTGGTTAGGTCTCCAGACTGACTTGGATTGAGCAAAATTCCCCTCTTGCTTTGTGGCAGGGGAAGAGGGACCACCTTTGAAGTTTTGAAAGGAACGAAAATTATTTTGTTTGGTCCTCATCTTATTCGTCTTATCCTGAGGAAGGGCATGGCCTCTCCCTCCAGTGATGTCTGAAATGATCTCTTTCAGTTCAGGCCCGAATAGGGTCTTACCCTTGAAAGGGATGGCTAAAAGCTTAGCTTTTGATGACACATCAGCAGACCAGAACTTACGCCATAACGCTCTACGCGCTAAAATGGCAAAACTTGAATTCTTCGCCGCTAATTTAGCCAATTGAAAAGCGGCATCTGTAATGAAAGAATTAGCTAGCTTGAGAGCCCTAATTCTATCCAGAATATCATCTAATGGGGTCTCAACCTGAAGAGCCTCTTCCAGAGCCTCGAACCAAAAGGACGCTGCAGTAGTTACAGGAACAATGCACGCTATAGGTTGGAGAAGAAAACCCTGATGAACAAATATTTTCTTTAGGAGACCCTCTCATTTTTTATCCATAGGATCTTTGAAAGCACAACTGTCCTCAATAGGTATAGTTGTACGCTTAGCTAGGGTAGAAATAGCTCCCTCCACCTTAGGGACCGTCTGCCACGAGTCCCGCACGGCGTCTGATATGGGAAACATTTTCTTAAAAGTAGGAGGGGGAGCGAACGGAATACCTGGTCTATCCCACTCCTTAGTAACAATTTCCGAAATCCTCTTAGGGACCGGAAAAACATCAGTGTAGGCAGGAACCTCTAGGAATCTGTCCATTTTACACAATTTCTCTGGAACTACAATAGGGTCACAATCATCCAGAGTCGCTAAAACCTCCCTGAGCAATAAGCGGAGGTGTTCTAGTTTAAATTTAAAAGCCGTCATATCTGAATCTGTCTGAGGGAACATATTTCCTGAATCACAAATCTCTCCCTCAGCCAGCAATTCCCTCACTTCAGAACATTGTGAGGGTACATCGGAAATAGCTAATAAAGCGTCAGAGGGCTCAGCATTTGTTCTCACACCAGACCTACTGTGCTTCCCCTGCAACCCAGGTAGCTTAGCTAAAACCTCTGTGAGGGTAGTATTCATAATTGCGGCCATATCTTGCAGGGTGAAAGAATTAGACGCACTAGAAGTACTTGGCGTCGCTTGTGCGGGCGTTAACGGTTGTGACACTTGGGGAGAATTAGATGGCAAAACCTGATTCTCTTCTGACTGAGAATCATCCTGCGACATACTTTTAGTAGCTAAAATATGTTCTTTACAATTTATTGACCTTTCAGTGCATGAGGGACACATTCTAAGTGGAGGTTCCACAATAGCTTCCAAACATATTGAACATTGACTTTCCTCAATGTCAGACATGTTGAACAGGCTAGTAATGACTACAAACAAGCATGAAAACACTTTATTTAGTGAAAAAAATAACAATCTTAAAAAACGGTACTGCGCCTTTAAGAGGAAAAAAAGCATACACGTTCTGCAAAACAGCCTAAACATGCACCAAATTTTTCAAAATTTTGTATGTAGACACAATATAAGTAGTTAAGATTGCCCCACAAGGAATTTTAACATTTAACCCCTTAATTTGCAAACCAGATCGAAAATAGGCCCAGATTCGGAAAAAAACACCCTCAGCACCTTGCCACAGCCCTGCTGTGGCCCTACCTGCCCTCAGGGATCGAAAATGTGGGGTAAAAGCTTCGATTTGGCCCAAAACATACACCAGGGCCCCAGGAGTTAGAGCTTGCTGCGAAAAACTAACTGCGCATCTGAGGCGCAAAAATAGGCTCCGCCCATCTCACTCGATGTCTCCACAGCCTCAAAGAACCGCACCAGAGCGGTTATAACTAGCCATGTGGGTTCTGAGACCCAAAAGTAAAGCCATGTGTGCCCTCAATAAAGATGCCCAAAACATTATTGCCCACAAAGCACTCCGAAATAAAAAAAACGTTTGCTCACAAACATTTGCAATTCAGTGTCAACCATATTTGTAATTGGCCCCATATGCAAGCTAAGTAATGCCCTTCTTTTAGATCTAGGATTACTGCTTACCCTTACCCTCCTGGGTATAATGTCAGCCTTTCTGAAATACACAGTCTCTCCAGAAAAATATGACTGAACATACCTCATTACTGCATAGCTTGAAACCGTTCCTCACACTGAAGTTGTGGGAACAGCAATGGACCTTAGTTACAAATGCTAAGATCATCATCCTCCAGGCAGCAGTCTTCATCCATCTGCTGCCTGAGAGTAAACAGTACACACCGGTACCATTTAAAATAACAAACTCTTGCTTGAAGAAATTAAAAACTAATATTTTATCACCTCTTTCACTTTATCCTAGTACTTAGAGTAGGCAAAGAGAATGACTGGGGGGTGGAGCTAAGGGAGGAGCTATATAGACAGCTCTGCTGTGGTGCTCTTTGCCACTTCCTGTTAGCAGGAGGATAATATCCCACAAGTAAAGGATGAATCCGTGGACTCGTCTTACCTTTATAGAAGAAATACAAGTAGCACTTTGCTATTTCCAAACCACTTTTTTTTTCAAAATTAGCGCTAGTTACATTGGAACACTGATATCTTTCAGGAATCCCTGAATATCCCTTGACATGTATACATTTTTATTTAGAAGACATCCCAAAGCATTGATCTAGGCCCATTTTGGTATATTTCATGCCAACATTTCACCGCCAAATGCGATCAAATAAAAAAAATTGTTGACTTTTTCACAAATTTTTTCACAAACTTTAGGTTTCTCGCTGAATTTATTTACAAACAACTTGTGCAATTATGGCATAAATGGTTGTAAATACTTCTCTGGGATCCCCTTTGTTTAGAACCAGCAGACATATATTGCTTTGGCATAGCTTTTTGGTAATTAGAAGGCCGCTAAATGCCGCTGCACACCACACGTGTATTATGCCCAGCAGTGAAGGGGTTAATTAGGGAGCTTGTAGGGAGCTCTTAGGTTTAATTTTAGCTTTAGTGTAGTGTAGTAGACAACCCAAATTATTGATCTAGGCCCATTTTGGTATATTTCATGCCACCATTTCACCGCCAAATACAATCAAATAAAAAAAACAGAATTTATGTTTACCTGATAAATTACTTTCTCCAACGGTGTGTCCGGTCCACGGCGTCATCCTTACTTGTGGGATATTCTCCTCCCCAACAGGAAATGGCAAAGAGCCCAGCAAAGCTGGTCACATGATCCCTCCTAGGCTCCGCCTACCCCAGTCATTCGACCGACGTTAAGGAGGAATATTTGCATAGGAGAAACCATATGATACCGTGGTGACTGTAGTTAAAGAAAATAAATTATCAGACCTGATTAAAAAAACCAGGGCGGGCCGTGGACCGGACACACCGTTGGAGAAAGTAATTTATCAGGTAAACATAAATTCTGTTTTCTCCAACATAGGTGTGTCCGGTCCACGGCGTCATCCTTACTTGTGGGAACCAATACCAAAGCTTTAGGACACGGATGAAGGGAGGGAGCAAATCAGGTCAAATAAATGGAAGGCACCACGGCTTGCAAAACCTTTCTCCCAAAAATAGCCTCAGAAGAAGCAAAAGTATCAAACTTGTAAAATTTGGTAAAAGTGTGCAGTGAAGACCAAGTCGCTGCCCTACATATCTGATCAACAGAAGCCTCGTTCTTGAAGGCCCATGTGGAAGCCACAGCCCTAGTGGAATGAGCTGTGATTCTTTCGGGAGGCTGCCGTCCGGCAGTCTCGTAAGCCAATCTGATGATGCTTTTAATCCAAAAAGAGAGAGAGGTAGAAGTTGCTTTTTGACCTCTCCTTTTACCAGAATAAACAACAAACAAGGAAGATGTTTGTCTAAAATCCTTTGTAGCATCTAAATAGAATTTTAGAGCGCGAACAACATCCAAATTGTGCAACAAACGTTCCTTCTTTGAAACTGGTTTCGGACACAGAGAAGGTACGATAATCTCCTGGTTAATGTTTTTGTTAGAAACAACTTTTGGAAGAAAACCAGGTTTAGTACGTAAAACCACCTTATCTGCATGGAACACCAGATAAGGAGGAGAACACTGCAGAGCAGATAATTCTGAAACTCTTCTAGCAGAAGAGATTGCAACTAAAAACAAAACTTTCCAAGATAATAACTTAATATCAACGGAATGTAAGGGTTCAAACGGAACCCCCTGAAGAACTGAAAGAACTAAATTGAGACTCCAAGGAGGAGTCAAAGGTTTGTAAACAGGCTTAATTCTAACCAGAGCCTGAACAAAGGCTTGAACATCTGGCACAGCTGCCAGCTTTTTGTGAAGTAACACAGACAAGGCAGAAATCTGTCCCTTCAGGGAACTTGCAGATAATCCGTTTTCCAATCCTTCTTGAAGGAAGGATAGAATCTTAGGAATCTTAACCTTGTCCCAAGGGAATCCTTTAGATTCACACCAACAGATATATTTTTTCCAAATTTTGTGGTAAATTTTTCTAGTTACAGGCTTTCTGGCCTGAACAAGAGTATCGATAACAGAATCTGAGAACCCTCGCTTCGATAAGACCAAGCGTTCAATCTCCAAGCAGTCAGCTGGAGTGAAACCAGGTTCGGATGTTCGAACGGACCCTGAACAAGAAGGTCTCGTCTCAAAGGTAGCTTCCAAGGTGGAGCCGATGACATATTCACCAGATCTGCATACCAAGTCCTGCGTGGCCACGCAGGAGCTATCAAGATCACCGACGCCCTCTCCTGATTGATCCTGGCTACCAGCCTGGGGATGAGAGGAAACGGCGGGAACACATAAGCTAGTTTGAAGGTCCAAGGTGCTACTAGTGCATCCACTAGAGCCGCCTTGGGATCCCTGGATCTGGACCCGTAGCAAGGAACTTTGAAGTTCTGACGAGAGGCCATCAGATCCATGTCTGGAATGCCCCACAGCTGAGTGACTTGGGCAAAGATTTCCGGATGGAGTTCCCACTCCCCCGGATGCAATGTCTGACGACTCAGAAAATCCGCTTCCCAATTTTCCACTCCTGGGATGTGGATAGCGGACAGGTGGCAGGAGTGAGACTCCGCCCATAGAATGATTTTGGTCACTTCTTCCATCGCTAGAGAAACTCCTTGTTCCCCCCTGATGGTTGATGTACGCAACAGTTGTCATGTTGTCTGATTGAAACCGTATGAACTTGGCCCTCGCTAGCTGAGGCCAAGCCTTGAGAGTATTGAATATCGCTCTCAGTTCCAGAATATTTATCGGTAGAAGAGATTCTTCCCGAGACCAAAGACCCTGAGCTTTCAGGGCTCCCCAGACCGCGCCCCAGCCCATCAGACTGGCGTCGGTCGTGACAATGACCCACTCTGGTCTGCGGAATGTCATCCCTTGTGACAGGTTGTCCAGGGACAGCCACCAACGGAGTGAGTCTCTGGTCCTCTGATTTACTTGTATCTTCGGAGACAAGTCTGTATAATCCCCATTCCACTGACTGAGCATGCACAGTTGTAATGGTCTTAGATGAATGCGCGCAAAAGGAACTATGTCCATTGCCGCTACCATCAACCCGATCACTTCCATGCACTGAGCTATGGAAGGAAGAGGAACGGAATGAAGTATCCGACAAGAGTCTAGAAGCTTTGTTTTTCTGGCCTCTGTCAGAAATATCCTCATTTCTAAGGAGTCTATTATTGTTCCCAAGAAGGGAACCCTTGTTGACGGAGATAGAGAACTCTTTTCCACGTTCACTTTCCATCCGTGAGATCTGAGAAAGGCCAGGACGATGTCCGTGTGAGCCTTTGCTTGAGGAAGGGACGACGCTTGAATCAGAATGTCGTCCAAGTAAGGTACTACAGCAATGCCCCTTGGTCTTAGCACAGCTAGAAGGGACCCTAGTACCTTTGTGAAAATCCTTGGAGCAGTGGCTAATCCGAAAGGAAGCGCCACGAACTGGTAATGCTTGTCCAGGAATGCGAACCTTAGGAACCGATGATGTTCCTTGTGGATAGGAATATGTAGATACGCATCCTTTAAATCCACCGTGGTCATGAATTGACCTTCCTGGATGGAAGGAAGAATAGTTCGAATGGTTTCCATCTTGAACGATGGAACCTTGAGAAACTTGTTTAAGATCTTGAGATCTAAGATTGGTCTGAACGTTCCCTCTTTTTTGGGAACTATGAACAGATTGGAGTAGAACCCCATCCCTTGTTCTCTTAATGGAACAGGATGAATCACTCCCATTTTTAACAGGTCTTCTACACAATGTAAGAATGCCTGTCTTTTTATGTGGTCTAAAGACAACTGAGACCTGTGGAACCTCCCCCTTGGGGGAAGTCCCTTGAATTCCAGAAGATAACCTTGGGAGACTATTTCTAGCGCCCAAGGATCCAGAACATCTCTTGCCCAAGCCTGAGCGAAGAGAGAGAGTCTGCCCCCCACCAGATCCGGTCCCGGATCGGGGGCCAACATTTCATGCAGTCTTGGTAGCAGTGGCAGGTTTCTTGGCCTGCTTTCCCTTGTTCCAGCCTTGCATTGGTCTCCAAGCTGGCTTGGCTTGAGAAGTATTACCCTCTTGCTTAGAGGACGTAGCACCTCGGGCTGGTCCGTTTCTACGAAAGGGACGAAAATTAGGTTTATTTTTTGCCTTGAAAGGCCGATCCTGAGGAAGGGCGTGGCCCTTACCCCCAGTGATATCAGAGATAATCTCTTTCAAGTCAGGGCCAAACAGCGTTTTCCCCTTGAAAGGAATGTTAAGTAGCTTGTTCTTGGAAGACGCATCAGCCGACCAAGATTTCAACCAAAGCGCTCTGCGCGCCACAATAGCAAACCCAGAATTCTTAGCCGCTAACCTAGCCAATTGCAAAGTGGCATCTAGGGTGAAAGAATTAGCCAATTTGAGAGCATTGATTCTGTCCATAATCTCCTCATAAGGAGGAGAATCACTATCGACCGCCTTTATCAGCTCATCGAACCAGAAACATGCGGCTGTAGCGACAGGGACAATGCATGCAATTGGTTGTAGAAGGTAACCCTGCTGAACAAACATCTTTTTAAGCAAACCTTTTAATTTTTTATCCATAGGATCTTTGAAAGCACAACTATCCTCTATGGGTATAGTGGTGCGTTTGTTTAAAGTGGAAACCGCCCCCTCGACCTTGGGGACTGTCTGCCATAAGTCCTTTCTAGGGTCGACCAAAGGAAACAATTTTTTAAATATGGGGGGAGGGACGAAAGGAATACCGGGCCGTTCCCATTCTTTATTAACAATGTCCGCCACCCGCTTGGGTATAGGAAAAGCTTCTGGGAGCCCCGGCACCTCTAGGAACTTGTCCATTTTACATAGTTTCTCTGGGATGACCAACTTGTCACAATCATCCAGAGTGGATAATACCTCCTTAAGCAGAATGCGGAGATGTTCCAACTTAAATTTAAATGCAATCACATCAGGTTCAGCCTGTTGAGAAATGTTCCCTGAATCAGTAATTTCTCCCTCAGACAAAACTTCCCTGGCCCCATCAGACTGGGTTAGGGGCCCTTCAGAGATATTAGTATCAGCGTTGCCATGCTCTTCAGTATCTAAAACAGAGCAGCCGCGCTTACGCTGACAAGTGTTCATTTGGGCTAAAATGTTTTTGACAGAATTATCCATTACAGCCGTTAATTGTTGCATAGTAAGGAGTATTGGCGCGCTAGATGTACTAGGGGCCTCCTGAGTGGGCAAGACTCGTGTAGACGAAGGAGGGAATGATGCAGTACCATGCTTACTCCCCTCACTTGAGGAATCATCTTGGGCATCATTGTCATTATCACATAAATCACATTTATTTAAATGAATAGGAATTCTGGCTTCCCCACATTCAGAACACAGTCTATCTGGTAGTTCAGACATGTTAAACAGGCATAAACTTGATAACAAGTACAAAAAACGTTTTAAAATAAAACCGTTACTGTCACTTTAAATTTTAAACTGAACACACTTTATTACTGCAATTGCGAAAAAACATGAAGGAATTGTGCAAAATTCACCAAATTTTCACCACAGTGTCTTAAAGCCTTAAAAGTATTGCACACCAAATTTGGAAGCTTTAACCCTTAAAATAACGGAACCGGAGCCGTTTTAAACTTTAACCCCTTTACAGTCCCTGGTATCTGCTTTGCTGAGACCCAACCAAGCCCAAAGGGGAATACGATACCAAATGACGCCTTCAGAAAGTCTTTTCTAAGTGTCAGAGCTCCTCTCACATGCGACTGCATGCCATGCCTCTCAAAAACAAGTGCGCCACACCGGCGCGAAAATGAGGCTCTGCTTATGCTTTGGGAAAGCCCCTAAGGTATAAGGTGTCTAATACAGTGCCTGCCGATATTATTATATCAAAAATACCCAGATAAAATGATTCCTCAAGGCTAAATATGTGTTAATAATGAATCGATTTAGCCCAAAAAAAGTCTACAGTCTTAATAAGCCCTTGTGAAGCCCTTATTTACGATCGTAATAAACATGGCTTACCGGATCCCATAGGGAAAATGACAGCTTCCAGCATTACATCGTCTTGTTAGAATGTGTCATACCTCAAGCAGCAAGAGACTGCATACTGTTCCCCCAACTGAAGTTAATTGCTCTCAACAGTCCTGTGTGGAACAGCCATGGATTTTAGTTACGGTTGCTAAAATCATTTTCCTCATACAAACAGAAATCTTCATCTCTTTTCTGTTTCTGAGTAAATAGTACATACCAGCACTATTTTAAAATAACAAACTCTTGATTGAATAATAAAAACTACAGTTAAACACTAAAAAACTCTAAGCCATCTCCGTGGAGATGTTGCCTGTACAACGGCAAAGAGAATGACTGGGGTAGGCGGAGCCTAGGAGGGATCATGTGACCAGCTTTGCTGGGCTCTTTGCCATTTCCTGTTGGGGAGGAGAATATCCCACAAGTAAGGATGACGCCGTGGACCGGACACACCTATGTTGGAGAAAAAAACTTACATTTTTCACAATTTTCGGTTTCTCACTGAAATTATTTACAAACAGCTTGTGCAATTATTGCACAAATGGTTGTAAATGCTTCTCTGGGATCCCCTTTGTTCAGAAATAGCAGACATATATGGCTTTGGCGTTGCTTTTTGGTAATAATAAGGCCGTTAAATGCTGCTGCGCACCACACTTATAATATGCCCAGCAGTTAAGGGGTTAATTAGGTAGCTTGTAGGGTTAATTTTTAGCTTTAGTGTAGAGATCAGCCTCCCACCTGACACATCCCACCCCCTGATCCCCCCTGACCCCCCTCAAACAGCACTCTTCCCTCCCCTACCTCACAATTGTCACTGCCATCTTAAGTACTGGCAGAAAGTCTGCCAGTACTGAAATAAAAATAATTTTTTCTTTTTTTTTTTCTTTCATACAGTCTGCAGTGATGGATCCCCCCTTACCCCACAACCACCCTGATCCCCCCCATACATCTCTCTAACCCTCCCCCTCTACCTATTTGCCGCCATCTTGGGTATTGGCAGCTGTCTGCCAGTACCCAATTTGCCCCCCAAAATAGTTTATTTAACTTTTTTATATGAAATATTTGTTTTCTGTAGTGTAGCTGGCCCCTCCCCCTCCCAGATCCCTTACTAAAGAACGGAGATCCCCCTGCATCTACATACGTCTTTTTTTTCCCCCCACTTGCCTGCATATTTTGCTTGCGCGCGCATACACGCGCACCAGCCCCCACCCGGCAGCAACCACCGACAATGACAGATCGGTTCAGGCATCATTAACTTAGGAACGTATAGTCATAAGCTGCTCCCACCCACCAACGAATTTGTTAAAAACAATGGCTGATGCAGAGAGGGCCACAGAATGGCCCTTTCTGCGTCGGTATGTAAAATAGGGGATTGCAGTGATGCCTCAATATTGAGGCATCACTACAATCCCTTGTAAGCAGCTGGAAGCGATCATGATTGCTTCCAGCACTTCAGACAACAGAGGACGTGCAAGGTACGTCAATTGTTGTTAAGGGAAGTTTTTTCTATGACGTACCTGGTACGTCCACTGTCATTAGGGGTTCTAAAAAAAAAAAAATTAAGCTGGGCCCCCACCCTTGGGAGCCCAGTCTCAATTGCGACCTCTGCACCCCCTGTAGTTTCGCCCCTGGTTAGACCAAAAATGACCCCCAAAGCTGCCCCAAATAAACATTATTCCTCCCAATAATGGTAAAATATGTGTGTTATAATGCTGAAAGGGGTTGGAAGCGCTAGAAAATCTACGGGGGTGGATATCTGATTTATCTATGAATATATCACCAGGTATTTCTGTGATCTACATATGAAACTGAATTATATCTTTAAAATATAATTTATTGTTACTGAAAATCTCTAATTCAATATACCTTTAACTAGAGGATTCAAATCAGCTTATCTGTGCACATGTTAGTTTGCGCATATCAATGAATACCAATACGATATTTATATATATAACAAACTTTACTGTTGTAATGATATTAAAAATATTAAAAAAACTGTCCCTGTTAATAAAATTAAATTATATGATCTAAAAGTCTATACATAATCTTAAAGTTGTGGCCACAACTATACCTCCAGGTAGAGGCGTTTATAATTCCAAAATTGAAAAAAGGTTAAAAATCCTGCTTTAATTTTGTAGTTAAAATGTTCTGTATCCCACTGTTATTCTGTTTCATAAAAGCTTCATAGTATACACTGTTGCTAAATACTGGCGCAGTTTCTAACTTTTATCTGCAAATGTTCCCTTGTTTTGGTTGCAATATTTAGTGTTCCTCTTAACGGACCTCCGATGGCTTGTTACCTCCTCTCCCTGGGTTATGGAAGGGTTGCGTTTTAGTGTTGCTGGAGCTATCAGACTGGTACGATACCCGTCTTATTTTTCGGCGTCCTTGCATTTGGAATTCCCGGCAACTACCCTATACCCGGTCACGTGTCTTGCTAGTCCCTCTTGACTTCGGAGGGCCAATCGGAAAACCAGTCAAAAAGGGGAAAGTTCCTCTCGATGTTGGATGGTGCCAATCTGTGTCCAATGGTTCGATTGGTGTTCTAAGAGCCAGTAGTATCCTCAGTGGATTGTCAGTCTACGCGTTTCGGTGCTACCTTGCGCCTTTGTCAAGACTTTTGATTCACTGGATCCGTGGCTCTCTTTTTAAATGTATTATGCAGGAATGTGAAATCCTGTGCAGCCTTGTCCTTCTTTGGTTCTTATAATTGTTATAGAACTCTATCTTCTTAAGTGATAACTATTGTTTTGGGACTGTTAGCACAGAAGCATCACTTTAGTAATTACACACATCTGTGTGCACCCTTACCTAGTAGTTTATATATACTATATATATATATATATATATAAAAGTGTGTTTGTATGTGTGCATGTGTATATGTACATACCTGTATGTGTGTGCGCATGTTTGTATGCATCTGTATAGCCTGAGCTTTTTATAGATAATTTGTATAATGATGGATAGTATCAAATATATTAAAGTTTATAGAAAGATCTGCAGTATCAATATGTATAAATAAGGCTTGCATTGTATAACAGTGATGTTGTTTTACACACTAATACTTAACTAATAATTAAAATATTTTTAGACTTGGGGTAGATTTATTAACTGTCCGACCGACATCGCTAAATGCTGACAGCATACGCTGCTGGCATTTAACATTTCACCAGAAATGCTTGTGCAATGCCGTCCCCTGCACATTCGCGTCCATTGGGCCACTAGCAGGGGGTGTCAATCATCCCGATCGTATCTGATCGGGATTATTGCTGTCCGCCACCTCAGAGGTGGTGGATGAGTTAAGGAGCTGCATTCGTAGCATGTTAAATCGGCCCCTATATGTCTAGAGCAGGGTACTTTTATTCCTGTGTCAGTTATCAATGTTTCTCATATATATATATATATATATATATATATATATATATATATATATATATATATATATATATATATATATATATATATATATATAGTCCCTGAAACGTCACAAATAAAAAACACAATTTATACTTACCTGATAAATTTGTTTCTCTTGTGGTGTATCCAGTCCACGGATCATCCATTACTTGTGGGATATTCTCCTTCCCAACAGGAAGTTGCAAGAGGACACCCACAGCAGAGCTGCTATATAGCTCCTCCCCTAACTGCCATATCCAGTCATTCGACCGAAACAAGCCGAGAAAGGAGAAACCATAGGGTGCAGTGGTGACTGTAGTTTAATCTAAAATTTTGACCTGCCTTAAAATGACAGGGCGGGCCGTGGACTGGATACACCACAAGAGAAACAAATTTATCAGGTAAGCATAAATTGTGTTTTCTCTTGTAAGGTGTATCCAGTCCACGGATCATCCATTACTTGTGGGATACCAATACCAAAGCTAAAGTTCACGGATGAAGTGAGGGACAAGGCAGGTACTTAAACGGAAGGTACCACTGCCTGTAAAACCTTTCTCCCAAAAATAGCCTCCGAAGAAGCAAAAGTATCAAATTTGTAGAATTTGGAAAAAGTATGAAGCGAAGACCAAGTTGCCGCCTTGCAAATCTGTTCAACAGAAGCCTCATTTTTAAAGGCCCAAGTGGAAGCCACAGCTCTAGTAGAATGAGCTGTAATCCTTTCAGGAGGCTGCTGTCCAGCAGTCTCATAGGCTAAGCGGATTATGCTTCTTAGCCAAAAGGAAAGAGAGGTTGCCGAAGCCTTTTGACCTCTCCTCTGTCCAGAGTAAATCACAAACAAGATGTTTGACGAAAATCTTTAGTAGCTTGTAAGTAAAACTTTAAAGCACGAACCACGTCCAGATTATGTAAAAGACGTTCCTTCTTTGAAGAAGGATTAGGACACAATGATGGAACAACAATCTCAATTGATATTCTTAGTAGATACCACCTGTTACGGTTACCCTTAGTCTCGCTGAGAGATGGACCGCTTAGTAGCCTGGATCCCTATTGCTAAAGAGGGGAGAAGCTGCTTTCCATAGTATTCTATATGAGTCTCGCAAATATAGAATAATCTCCCTTAGCTGCAGTACAGCTAGGATACCCTTCTGCCCACAAAAACGAGTCAACGCTGCGATTGAGGGTCAAACAAGAACTCAGGACTGGGATGCCCAGCCTGCTTTTTATTAAGGTTACATGCACACAGGGCACTCCCAGGGGGAGAGGGGGGGAAGCACAAAATCCCCCATCACACATTTAGATAGAGAGCACTGTCCTTTGACAGGCCACAATAGGATTACAGTACTTAAGATAACAAGTTTACAATTTCATCTTATCAATTAGCAGTCTGGCTCCAGAGGTGATTAGACAATAGTTTCTAAAAGCTGAAAAAAAAGAGTTAACTCTTTATGAAATGATACTTGTTACGGTTTTCTTGGAGCCCTTCTTAGGCGCTGGCTTGCTGGTTCAGGCATTGCTGCTGGGAAATAAGCTCTTCACAACAAAATAACTAATGCTTCTGTAACAGTGCTCCCTTTCTGTGGAACACTCTGGCAGACACGGTCTGACCCCTTTTCGGGGCAGACTAAGGCTGTCCAGACCGCTGATTATGCGGGGCTGAGGTCGGTTTGTCTGGACAACCCGTCGGCGTTGCCATTCTGTTTCCCAGGTCTGTAAGTAATGGTGAAATTGAAGGGTTGCAACGATAAGCTCCAACGTAATAGCCTGCCGTTATCTCCAGAGACCCGGTTCAGCCACACCAACGGGTTATGGTCGGTGACCAGAGTGAACTCCTGACCATATAAATAGGGAGTCAATTTCTTTAATGCCCACACCAAAGCCAAACACTCCTTTTCGACCGCTGCATAGCTGACTTCGCGGGGCAGGAGCTTCCGGCTGATGTAGGCAACTGGATGCTCCCCTCCATCTTCGCCTACTTGGCTGAGGACGGCTCCCAGCCCGAACATGGAAGCATCTGTATGGACGATAAAACGTTTGTTAAGGGCTGGGGCCGCCAAGACAGGAGCGTTAATTAGAGCATTTTTGAGAGCCTGGAAAGCCGTTTCACAGTGGGGAGACCACAGGACCTGTCGAGGTAAGTTCTTCTTGGTCAAGTCAGTCAGGGGTTTGGCAAGTGTGCTGTAGTCTGGTACGAACCGTCTATAGTACCCTGCCGTGCCCAGGAAGGCTAGGACCTGAGTCTTAGTGATGGGGGTGGGCCAATTGGCGACAGCTTCTATTTTGGCCGGCTCTGGTCGCTGCTTTCCACACCCCACCCGGTGACCCAGGTACTGTACCTCGGCCATCCCAAAGTGGCATTTTTCTGGCTTCAGAGTCAGGCCAGCAGCCCGGATCTGATCCAGAACCATTCCCACATGAGCTAAGTGGTCCTCCCAGGACTCACTGTGGATCGCTATGTCGTCCAGGTAGGCGCAAGCAAAACTCTGGAAGCCATCCAGGAGCCTATCCACCAAGCGCTGGAATGTAGCTGGGGCATTCTTCATCCCAAACGGCATTACCCTAAACTGATATAAGCCGAATGGGGTGACGAATGCCGACTTGGGGATAGCCTCCGGGGCCAGGGGAATCTGCCAGTAACCTTTGCAGAGGTCAATAGTGGTCAGGTAATTTCCCCTGGCTATACGATCGAGTAGCTCGTCTACCCTGGGCATAGGGTAAGCGTCCGTCACGGTATTTTCATTGAGCCTCCGATAGTCTACGCAGAACCGGGTGGTCCCATCTTTCTTGGGCACCAAGACAACTGGGGAGGCCCAGGGACTATCGGAGGGCTCAATTACCCTGAGCTGGAGCATCTCATCGATCTCCTTCTTCATTCCTGTCCTAACTGCTTCGGGGATTCGGTACGGAGCCTGGCGCAAGGGAGCTTGTCCCGGAGTATCTACCTGGTGGGTGGTTAAAGTAGTGTACCCTGGCTTCGGGGAGAAGGTGAGGTGTTTAGACTGGAGGAGTTGGTTGAGCTGCTCCCTTTCAGTGGGGCTAAGTCGGTCCCCTATCTGAACCTGCGCCACTATACCTGTGGGGAGGCTCTTTTCTAATAGGTCTGGAATGGGTAAACTGTCGGGGTCTTCCTGAGGGGAACAACATACGGCCGTCACGTTCTCTGGCCGCTCAAAATATTCCTTGAGCATGTTTACATGGAATGTCTTTCTAAGATTGTTGTCGTGGCAGCTAGCTATCACATAAGTGGTGTCTCCCCTTTTCTCTACGATCTGGTAGGGACCCTGCCAGGACGCCTGCAATTTGTCTGTCTTCACCGGCTTAAGTACTAACACCTTTTGTCCTATGGTGAAGATTCTCTTTCGGGCCCCCCGATCGTACCATACTTTCTGTCTTCTCTGGGCCAACTGGAGATTAGCCCGCACGGATTTGGCTAATTGCTCCATTCGGTCCCTGAGTTCCAGCACGTATGGCACAATGGGGACACCGTCAGCCTCCATCTCTCCCTCCCAGTGCTCCCGGATCAGGTTTAGGGGTCCCCGTACCTTTCTTCCGTAGAGCAACTCGAAGGGAGAGAACCCTGTCGTTTCCTGGGGCACCTCCCGATAAGCAAATAGGAGGTGCGGCAGGAAGCGTTCCCAGTCTCGGTATTCCTGAGTGAACGTCTTGAGCATTTGCTTGAGGGTTCCATTGAACCTCTCACACAGCCCGTTCGTCTGGGGGTGGTATGGGGAGCTCAGGAGGGACTTAATTTTGCAAACCTGCCAGAGTTGTTGGGTCAATTCAGCCGTAAATTGGGTGCCTCGGTCGGATAGGATTTCTTTTGGAAATCCTACCCGGGAGAACACCTGTACTAGTGCATTCGCTACCGTATCCGCTTGTATGTTGGATAGGGCGACAGCCTCTGGGTACCTGGTAGCGTAGTCCACTACGGTAAGAATGTATCGCTTACCGGAGGGACTAGGGGTAGCCAGTGGTCCCACTAGGTCAATAGCAACCCGGCTGAAGGGTTCCTCTACAATGGGCATATTTACCAGCTGGGCTTTAGGGTGATCGCCTCGCCTTCCTACTCGTTGACACACATCGCAGGTGTTACAGTAAGTTCTAACGTCAGCGTGCACCCCTGGCCAAAAGAACGTGTGAGTAATGCGGTGTAGGGTACGGGTAACGGCTAGGTGGCCTGCTAAGGGGATGTCGTGGCCTATTTTGAGGATTTCTTGACGGTATTTGTGGGGCACTACCAGCTGTCGCCTACGCTGTCCCCTTTTCTCTGTCCAGCGGTATAGTTTCCCTTTTTCCCATAAGAATGTTTCGTTATCTGCCCCGCCCCCTCCGGTCTCTGCTCGTTCCCGGTACTTTTGTAAGGTCGGGTCAGTCTTAGACTCTGCCTCGAAAGCATCTGGGGTGTCCCAGGGTATGGGGCCTAACCTGTCAGGCAAGGTCGGGGTAGGTCTTACCTGTGTCTCCCGCACTGGTGAGAGCTCTCGCTCCGTCCGGGCTTGGGCCCGTGTAGTCACTGGGTCCGCCTCGTTGTTGCATACTGGAGCATAGGCAGAAGTCATGGGGCCCAAATCGTTGCCCAGTAGTACTTCGGCAGGTAAATTATCCATTAGGCCCACGTTCACAGCCCCCTTTCCCGCTCCCCAATCAAGATGCACTTTAGCTGTTGGAATTTTGTACACATCCCCCCCGCCACTCTAACGGCTACAGTCTGTCCGGATCGCTTGTGCTCTGGCACCAAATGACTCTGTACCAGCGTGATAGTAGCCCCTGTGTCTCGCAATCCCTCGGTAGATCGCCCCTCGAGCCATACCCTCTGCCGATGGTGCTGGCGGTTATCTGAGGCAGCATATACAGGGTCTGCCTCGTGAAGCGGCCCCACATATCCCTCCATAGGGGCCTCTTGGTTAACACAGAGGGCCCGGGCCGGACGATAGGACCCAGAGGGGTAATTGTAATTCCTGGGTGTCTGGTGCGTATTAAGGGGGCAGCTAGCCATGAAATGCCCTGGTTGCTTGCATCGGTGGCAAGTCGGTCTGGGACGCTCAGAGCTGTTATTGGGTGGTCCTGAGTGTCGGACGGGCCTTGTGGGCACCGGGGCTCGGAATTCAGTACGAGGGGGTGCACGGTAAACCTCTCTGGGTTCGACCCGTGCTGGAGCTCGGTAGTTCATGGGTTCGTGAAGACGGGAGTCATAATGTTCATCGGCCAATTTGGCTGCTTCTTCTAAGGTAGAAGGCCGCCTGTCTCGCAGCCATTCCTTCCCTTGCTGTTCCATGCCATTATAAAAATGTTCTAAGAGAAACAATTGTAAAATTTCCTCCCCAGTCACCGCTTTACTTCCGCTCAGCCAGTGATTTGCCGCTCTCCGCATTCGGTGCGCCCATTCCATATGGGTATTGTTAGGCTTCTTTTCCGTGCCCCGAAACTGTCGGCGATACGTGTCCGGAGTTACAGCGTACCGTCGCAACAGTGTCTCCTTAACTAGCTCATACTGTGTCACTTCCTCAGCACCCAGAGTACGAAAGGCTTCCAGGGCTCGCCCGGATAGTTTCCCAGACAATATCGTGGGCCACTCTCTGTTGGGAATCTGGTGCAGGGCACATTGCCTTTCGAAGTCCGCCAAATATTCATCAATCCCTGTCTCGCTCTCTAGGAAGGGTCGAAATGCCGCATAGGGTATCTTGGGCCTCCCAGCATTTTCGACAGGGATGATTACCTGCGGGGCTTCAGCATTGCGGTGTGCATTCGCTAGGTTGAGTTCGTGGGCTCGAGTCTCTCGTATATCCTCGTCCGCCTCTGCCATCAACTGCTGTACCAATTCCATGGAGGGGTTCGGCCCGTATAATGAGAGCCTTTCCCGAACAATCCTGGTTTTTTCGTCACTAATCGTGGTCGGTGTTTCCGCCATTGTGAAGCTCTGATCCAGTTCGGTCAATTCTGCGATCAGCTCTCTCCTCGGCCGGTTGCTGGCGTACCCCCCTCTGCTTTCAAGTAAATCCTTTTGGGTTGTACGCTTCAATTTTTCGTAAGCGCTCTCCATCCGTTCTGTACCTCTCCTAGGAAATCCAGGAAAATCCCGCCGCTGCCGCCAAATGTTACGGTTACCCTTAGTCTCGCTGAGAGATGGACCGCTTAGTAGCCTGGATCCCTATTGCTAAAGAGGGGAGAAGCTGCTTTCCATAGTATTCTATATGAGTCTCGCAAATATAGAATAATCTCCCTTAGCTGCAGTACAGCTAGGATACCCTTCTGCCCACAAAAACGAGTCAACGCTGCGATTGAGGGTCAAACAAGAACTCAGGACTGGGATGCCCAGCCTGCTTTTTATTAAGGTTACATGCACACAGGGCACTCCCAGGGGGAGAGGGGGGGAAGCACAAAATCCCCCATCACACATTTAGATAGAGAGCACTGTCCTTTGACAGGCCACAATAGGATTACAGTACTTAAGATAACAAGTTTACAAGTTCATCTTATCAATTAGCAGTCTGGCTCCAGAGGTGATTAGACAATAGTTTCTAAAAGCTGAAAAAAAAGAGTTAACTCTTTATGAAATGATACTTGTTACGGTTTTCTTGGAGCCCTTCTTAGGCGCTGGCTTGCTGGTTCAGGCATTGCTGCTGGGAAATAAGCTCTTCACAACAAAATAACTAATGCTTCTGTAACACCACCTTAGGCAAAAACCCAGGTTTTGTACGCAGAACTACCTTATCTGTATGGAAGATCAGATAAGGAGAATCACATTGTAAAGCAGATAACTCGGAGACTCTACGAGCCGAGGAAATAGCCATCAAAAAAAGAACTTTCCAAGACAAAAGTTTGATATCTATGGAATGAAGAGGTTCAAACGGAACCCCTTGAAGAACTTTAAGAACCAAATTTAAGCTCCATGGGGGAGCAACAGGTTTAAACACAGGCTTGATTCTAGCCAACGCCTGACAAAACGCCTGAACATCTGGAACATCCGCCAGACGCTTGTGCAAAAGAATAGACAGAGCAGAAATCTGTCCCTTCAAAGAACTAGCTGATAATCCTTTTTCCAAACCCTCTTGGAGAAAAGATAATATCCTGGGAATCTTAACCTTACTCCATGAGTAACTTTTGGAATCACACCAATAAAGATATTTACGCCATATCTTATGGTAGATTTTCCTGGTGACAGGCTTTCGTGCCTGTATTAAGGTATCAATGACTGACTCGGAGAAGCCACGCTTTGATAAAATCAAGCGTTCAATCTCCAGGCAGTCAGTCTCAGAGAAATTAGATTTGGATGATTGAAAGGACCTTGTAGTAGAAGGTCTCGTCTCAAAGGCAGAGTCCAAGGTGGAAAGGATGACATGTCCACTAGGTCTGCATACCAGGTCCTGCGTGGCCACGCAGGCGCTATCAAGATCACCGATGCTCTCTCCTGCTTGATTTTGGCAATCAGTCGAGGGAGCAGAGGAAACGGTGGAAACACGTAAGCCAGGTTGAAAGACCAAGGCGCTGCTAGAGCGTCTATCAGCGTCGCTTCCGGGTCCCTGGACCTGGATCCGTAATAAGGAAGCTTGGCGTTCTGGCGAGACGCCATGAGATCCAGTTCTGGTTTGCCCCAACGATGAATCAATTGAGCAAACACCTCCGGATGGAGTTCCCACTCCCCCGGATGAAAAGTCTGACGACTTAGAAAATCCGCCTCCCAGTTCTCTACAACTGGGATATGGATCGCTGATAGGTGGCAAGAGTGTCTCTCTGCCCAGCGAATTATTTTGGAGACTTCTAACATCGCTAGGGAACTCCTTGTTCCCCCTTGATGGTTGATGTAAGCCACAGTCGTGATGTTGTCCGACTGAAATCTGATGAACCTCAGGGTTGTTAACTGAGGCCAAGCTTGAAGAGCATTGAATATTGCCCTCAATTCCAGAATATTTATTGGGAGGAGTTTCTCCTCCTGAGTCCACGATCCCTGAGCCTTCAGGGAGTTCCAGACTGTACCCCAACCTAGAAGGCTGGCATCTGTCGTTACAATTGTCCAATCTGGCCTGCGAAAGGTCATACCTTTGAACAGATGGACCCGAGATAGCCACCAGAGGAGAGAATCTCTGGTCTCTTGATCCAGATTTAGTAGAGGGGACAAATCTGTGTAATCCCCATTCCACTGACTGAGCATGCATAGTTGCAGCGGTCTGAGATGTAGGCGCGCAAACAGTACTATGTCCATTGCTGCTACCATTAAGCCGATTACTTCCATGCACTGAGCCACCAAAGGGCGCGGAATAGAATGGAGAACACGGCAAGAATTTAGAAGTTTTGATAACCTGGACTCCGTCAGGTAAATTTTCATTTCTACAGAATCTATCAGAGTCCCTAGGAAGGAGACTCTTGTGAGTGGGGACAGAGAACTCTTTTCCTCGTTCACTTTCCACCCATGCGACCTCAGAAATGCCAGAACTATGTCCGTATGGGACTTGGCAATTTGGAAGTTTGACGCCTGTATCAGGATGTCGTCTAGATAAGGGGCCACTGCTATGCCCCGCGGCCTTAGGACCGCCAGAAGCGACCCCAGAACCTTTGTAAAAATTCTTGGGGCTGTAGCTAACCCGAAGGGAAGAGCCACAAACTGGTAATGTCTGTCCAGAAAGGCAAACCTTAGGAACCGATGATGATCTTTGTGTATCGGAATGTGAAGGTAAGCATCCTTTAAATCCACGGTAGTCATATATTGACCCTCCTGGATCATAGGTAGGATGGTCCGAATAGTTTCCATTTTGAATGATGGAACTCTGAGGAATTTGTTTAAGATCTTTAGATCCAAGATTGGTCTGAAGGTTCCCTCTTTTTTGGGAACCACAAACAAATTTGAGTAAAATCCCTGTCCCTGTTCCTCCTTTGGAACTGGATGGATCACTCCCATAACTAGAAGGTCTTGCACACAGTGTAAGAATGCCTCTTTCTTTATCTGGTTCACAGATAATCGTGAAAGGTGAAATCTCCCTTTTGGAGGGGAAGCCTTGAAGTCCAGAAGATACCCCTGAGATATAATCTCCAACGCCCAGGGATCCTGAACATCTCTTGCCCACGCCTGGGCGAAGAGAGAAAGTCTGCCCCCTACTAGATCCGTTACCGGATAGGGGGCCGTTCCTTCATGCTGTCTTAGAGGCAGCAGCAGGCTTTTTGGCCTGCTTGCCTTTGTTCCAGGACTGGTTAGGTTTCTAGGCCGTCTTGGACTGAGCAAAAGTTCCCTCTTGTTTTATAGCAGAGGAAGTTGATGCTGCACTTGCCTTGAAGTTTCGAAAGGCACGAAAATTAGACTGTTTGGTCCTTGATTTGGACCTGTCCTGAGGAAGGGCATGACCTTTACCTCCAGTAATGTCAGCAATAATTTCCTTCAAACCAGGCCCGAATAGGGTCTGCCCCTTGAAATGAATGTTAAGTAGTTTAGACTTTGAAGTCACGTCAGCTGACCAAGATTTAAGCCATAGCGCCCTGCGCACCTGGATGGCAAATCCAGAATTCTTAGCCGTTAGTTTAGTCAAATGAACAATGGCATCAGAAACAAAAGAATTAGCTAGCTTAAGTGCTCTAAGCTTGTTAAGTATGTCATCCAATGGAGTCGTTGCCTGTAAAGCCTCTTCCAGAGACTCAAACCAGAACGCCACAGCAGCAGTGACAGGAGCAATGCATGCAAGGGGCTGCAGGATAAAACCTTATTGAATAAACATTTTCTTAAGGTAACCCTCTAATTTTTTATCCATAGGATCTGAAAAAGCACAACTGTCCTCGACAGGGATAGTAGTACGCTTTGCTAAAGTAGAAACTGCTCCCTCCACCTTAGGGACCGTCTGCCATAAGTCCCGTGTGGTGGCGTCTATGGGAAACATTTTTCTAAAAATAGGAGGGGGGGGGGGGGGAAACGGCACACCGGGTCTATCCCACTCTTTATTAATAATTTCTGTAAACCTTTTAGGTATTGGAAAAACCTCAGTACACACCGGCACTGCAAAGTATTTATCCAGTCTACACAATTTCTCTGGCACTGCAATTGTGTCACAGTCATTCAGAGCAGCTAAAACCTCCCTAAGCAGTACATGGAGGTTCTCAAGCTTAAATTTAAAAGTAGAAATATCAGAATCAGGTTTCCCTGAGTCAGAGATATCACCCACAGAGTGAAGCTCTCCTTCCTCAGCTTCTGCATATTGTGAGGCAGTATCAGACATGGACCTTAAAGCGTCTGTATGCTCTGTATTACGCCTATCACCAGAGCTATCTCGCTTTCCTCTAAATTCAGGCAGCCTGGCTAATACCGCTGACAGTGTATTATCCATGACTGCCGCCATGTCTTGTAAAGTAATCGCTATGGGCGTCCTTGATGTACTTGGTGCCATTTGAGCGTGAGTCCCTTGAGCGGGAGTCAAAGGGTCTGACACGTGGGGAGAGTTAGTCGGCATAACTTCCCCCTCGTCCGAATCATCTGGTGATAAATTTTTTAAAGACAAAAGCTGATCTTTATTGTTTAAAGTGAAATCAATACATTTAGTACACATTCTCATATGGGGTTCCACCATGGCTTTTAAACATAATGAACAAGGAGTTTCCTCTATGTCAGACATGTTTACACAGACTAGCAATGAGACTAGCAACCTTGGAAAACACTTTAAATCAAGTTAACAAGCATATATAAAAAACGGTATTGTGCCTTTAAGAGAAACAAATTTTGTCAAAATTTGAAAAACAGTGAAAAAAGGCAGTAAATCAAACGAAATTTTTACAGTGTATGTAATAGGTTAGCAGAGCATTGCACCCACTTGCAAATGGATGATTAACCCCTTAATGCAAAAAAACGGATAAAAAACCCCCGAAATAAATGTTTTTTAAACAGTCACAACAACTGCCACAGCTCTACTGTGGCCCTACCTTCCTTAATAAACGACTTTTGAAGCCTTTAGAGCCCTTCAGAGATGTCCTATAGCATGCAGGGGACTGCTGAGGGAAGCTGAATGTCTCTGTCTGTAATTTTAACTGTGCAAAAAAGCGCTAAAATAGGCCCCTCCCACTCATACTACAACAGTGGAAAGCCTCAGGAAACTGTTTCTAGGCAAAAATCAAGCCAGCCATGTGGAAAAAACTAGGCCCCAATAAGTTTTATCACCAAAGCATATATAAAAACGATTAAACATGCCAGCAAACGTTTTATATTGCCATTTTATAAGAGTATATATCTCTGATAGTAAGCCTGATACAAGTCCCTATTAAATCACTGTATTTAGGCTTAACTTACATTAATCCATTATCAGCAGCATTTTCTAGTCCCTAGAAAAACTTAAAACTGCACATACCTCATCGCAGGATAACCTGCACGCCATTCTCCCTCTGAAGTTACCTCACTCCTCAGACATATGTGAGAACAGCAGCGGATCTTAGTTACAAGCTGCTAAGATCATAGAAAACGCAGGCAGATTCTTCTTCTAAATACTGCCTGAGATAAAATAGTACAACTCCGGTACTATTTGAAAATAACAAACTTTTGATTGAAGAAAAAACTAACTATATTTTACCACTCTCCTCTTACTACCTCCATCTTTGTTGAGAGTTGCAAGAGAATGACTGGATATGGCAGTTAGGGGAGGAGCTATATAGCAGCTCTGCTGTGGGTGTCCTCTTGCAACTTCCTGTTGGGAAGGAGAATATCCCACAAGTAATGGATGATCCGTGGACTGGATACACCTTACAAGAGAAAGGATATTTTCACTACTTGAAATCCAGTGAGTGTGGTTCTTTGTTGTGCTATCATTATCTGGATGAACCAAACCGTGGTTGCTATTTTTATTAAGTGAGAGTGTTGGCCCTACAGGACATTTATATATATATATATATATATATATATATATATATATATATTTATTAAAACAAACAAATGATTATAATGATGATGAATATGATAATAATAATAACATATAGCGATGTAACAGTAAAAATAATTCTCTATATATTCTCTATATTAATGCCATACCCCTTCCTCATCATCCAGTGCTGAATTATCTATAAAATGTTTCGGTCTTTCTTCACTGCTGGTTAACCCATGATCTCTGGATCGCTCCTCCAGTATTTCATTACTGGTAATTGTATCTGTCATCATTTCAGACTCATTGCTACATTCACTTGATGTCTCATATCCACCCCACTTGAAAACCTTCAATCTGTAATCAAATAGACGAGAGTGAGATTTAGGAAGTGGCTGTTAAATGAACCTTATATTCAAAATGTAATTCCACATTTTCTTTAGGTTACCGTGTGTTTGTCCAGTGTCCTTAGAGATGCCAAAAGTCAAATTCTGTAACCTAAATATTTTTTTAAAAAATGCTGCAAAGTCCAAAAACTAACTACATAATAAAGTGCACAAACTCAGTTATCCCAAACTTTGCACAATTAAAGGGAATGAGATAAGTGTGCTTATGAATTTGCAAGTGGTTTGTTTGGTGTGCAGTTTTAAAATTTATTAATAACAGTTTTAAATTATTCTAAATGATTAATTTGTATGTAGATCTTTTGCAATTCAGTACTTAATTTATGATATATACTATGTATTCATATAAAACCATACAATCTTTAGTTATTTAAAGTTGACCAGAGAGCGTCACTTAGTAAAAAAATCTATAACCAATCTTTTCGGGTTCTATACAGATATTTAAACAGATGCTATTTTATAATCGATAGATGTAAATATTGCAGTAAAGATAAACAGCGCTGCATTTAACTAAAATAAATTCTGTATACACAAAATAAATATATATTATAAATGTTTTTATTGTGTATCAAAGTATTAACAAAATGAGACTCAACTTCATTGCATGTATGAAAAGAAAATATATTCTCCCTAGGTATAAAATTCATAACATATATATATATATATATATGTATAAATATATATATATATATATATATATATATATATATATATATATATATACACAGAGATTTCCAAAAATAAAATCTATTACACACTTTTGAAATTAAAACCAAATAAAAACAGAAGTAAAAGGTGATACCTAACACTGTGTTCTATAAATCAAGCGTAATGCAAAACACAGATATTAAAATTATAATAGAAATACAACTGTAGGTATAGAGGGATGCAAATCACTGACTATTTTGCATATATTGCTGCAAATAAAATACAGCCACCGATCTATAATCGATTCTTTTATACATGGGGTACAAAAAGGTATTTAAAACATACAAACTCATATAAAAACGTTTTGAAATAAGCTTGAAAAATAAGATCAAACAAACAATTGACTGGCCAGACCGGTATTGTTCCAAAACACAACACGTTTCAGGGACCCGCCCCTTCATCAGGTTTGTATGTAGATGAGGAAAACAGAAAAACAGGTAAGATAAACTGGCGCAAAAGAAGTGCAAAGCAAGTACGTCCATCATGTGTGGGAATCCAAGCAGTGAAGTCCACAAAAGCACCATGAAATGGGGGGGGGGGGGGCGGGGGGCAAACAGTGAAGGCAGGTATATTACTGATAAGGCACTAAAGCCCACATAGCTTTCTTGTCAAAGGCAGCCTCAGAAGAGTCATACAATTCAATGTGATAAAGCTTTGAAAAAGTATGCAAAGAAGACCAAGTAGCTGCCTTGTAAATCTGATCAATAGAAGCTTCATTAAGAAAAGCACAAGAATATTATAATATTTGAGAGCTCTTACAATATCCAAGTTGTGAAGACGCTCCTTAGAGATCTTAAGGTTTGGACAAAAAGAAGGATCTACAATTTCTTGATTAATAGTATCTGTAGATTCTACCTATGGGAAAAAAAAGATATAGCTAGTATGAAGAAAAGCCTTATACTGATGAAAAATCAGAAAATGAGGTTTGCATGACAAAGCTATACGCTCAGAAACTCTTCTAGCTGAAGAAATAGCTAGAAGAAAAAGAACCTTCCAGAAATAAATCTGAAGGTCTAAACCATGCATCGGCTCAAAAGGAGGAGTTAAAGAACCCTCAAAAACAGATTAAGATTCCAAGGAAGAGAAACTGGACTAATAACTGTTTTAATGTTGATCAGAGCCTAACCAAAGGTCTCAAAATTTGGAATTTTCTTATAAGTCAAAAACACAAAGACTGAACCCTCAAAGAACAGCCTGACAACCCCTTATCCAGACCCTCCTGCAGGAACTAAAGAACGTTACGAATTTTGAGATAATTTCAATGATAACGTTTGTGAGAACATCACGCAAAAAAGGTTTTGCAGAGCTTATGACTAATACGTCTGGTAACAGGTTTCCTAGATCAAGGTTTCAATACCTTTGTGAGGAAAAATCGATTTAACAAGGGCTGAATGGCCCCTGATCCCCCCGTTTCCGCGCGAGCCTTTAGGATCGCCGTAAACAGCAGTTAAGAAGCAGCGGTCTTAAGACCGATGCTCCTTATCTAGTCCACCGACACCCCCTGCTAAAGCAGATCATGTCCATCCGACTGTTGATAAATCGGCCCCTAAGTGTTCAGTTACCATGCCATCAGATTCAGAGTTTTGAAATTTTGATAAAAGAAAGGACCTTGAGAGAGAAGATCCCTTCTTAGAGGAAGCCTTCAAGATGGGCACAAGGACCTCTAAACCAAACTCTGTGATTGCTGAAGCAATCAGAATTTCTGAGGCTTGTTACTGCTTAATTCTGGCTATCACTCTGGATAGTAACACAAACAGAGGAAAGATGTAAATCAGGATAAATGACTAGGGAATCAGTAGGGCATCTATCAGACTCAACTAATATACTGATGCTGTTTATGATTCAAGTGAAAGGCCCTGAGATTCATCTCTGGCAGTTCCTAACTTTCAACGTTACAGGTATCAGTGCAGAATTAGACACAAATGCTAGGGTGAAGTAAATGCACACACACTAGCACACAGAGTAAAACCCAAGACGTGACCCACAGGAGCAGCAACAATAGAATTCAAATGAATACGGACAGAAGCAGAAGTACTGGAGACCACAGGCGCAACAATAGACCAGTTGGTTAAAGAAAGCCAGACAGACAGTAAACAATGATACTGTGATAGGACAATACTGTGGAATCAGAAGAATGGTCAGGCAGACAGAGGTCAGGCAACTTATAAGCAGTCTTAATACAAAGAGTATCCAGGAGAGTGGTCAGGCAGGCAAAGGTGAGGCAACTTAAAGCAAGCTTAATATAGAAAGAATCCAGGAGAATGGTCAGGCAGGCAGAGGTGAGCAACTTAGAAGAAGGCTTAAAGGGTTACTAAACCCAATTAGAGCATGCAATTCTAAGCAATTTTCTAATTTACTCCTATTATCAAATTTTCTTCGTTTTCTTTGTATCTTTATTTGAAAAGCATAAATGTAACCATAGGAGCCGGCCCATTTTTGGTTCAGTACCTTGGTAGCACTTGCTGATTGGTGGCTAAATGTAATTAGAAAGAAAAGAAGAAGCGCTATAAGAAATATAACCCTGCTAGACTAGTGTGTTCCCCTCAAAGAAGACAGTAGTGTGACAATGTAGTGAATATAGTCTAGCGCTAAGAGCACGGGTGAAAAATTATATATATATATATATATATATATATACACACACAGTGAAAAGATCCTACTCGTATAGATAATATAGAATATACATATAAAAATAATAATGTTATGTGTTATTTATATGTGTATGGTATAGAATATTAAATGTATATAGTTATAACCATATATGAATTATGCAAATGATACGATCCTAGATATTGTCCCAAAATAATGTATTATAGATCTGAATATATTTGATATACAATGTCTAAACAATACCTCTATGTATATATATATATTAAAATATATCTGTTTATAAACTAGAAGACACTTCTTAGTTTAAACAAGGTTTAATAAAATTTCTAAAATAATACAGTAAAAAGGGATGTCTCCCTTATAACATGAAATTCACTAGTACTAATGCATATAGAGATTATTATAAATTATTAACCACAATATATCTATGGTACCTGGCAATTTTAGGAAAAGTGTCCAATAATAAACAGAGAGCTGTGTGCTCTGAGAGGACCAACCTAACCGCTCTTGTCGTGGGTCGGCGTTACCGGTCCATTGGTGGGAGGCGGGTTTTTAAATGATTATCATGTGACTCTTCCTATGTCACAGTCGTAATCCTATCAACCTTAATTCTGTTATAGTGTAACGAAAAGCCTTTGATGTTCTATCAAGAGCCTATTATGTTACAATTTTGTAACTTAGTATAGAAGGTGTATTTGTAAGATGTTATATCTTCATTCCCCTATTCCGTGTTAGAGCAGGGAGTCGTGGGGGAAATTAGTGACTTACGATGGGGTCTTTGCGGTCACATATAGTGACTTACGATGGAGTCTTTGCGGTCACAAATAGTGACTTGCGGTATGGTCTTTGCGGTCACGTATAGTGACTTACGATGTAGTCTTTGCGGTCACGTATAGTAACTTACGGTGTGGTCTTTGCGGTCACGTATAGTGACTTGCGATGTGGTCTTTGCGGTCACGTATAGTAACTTACGGTGTGGTCACATATAGTGACTTACGATGGAGTCTTTGCGGTCACAAATAGTGACTTGCGGTATGGTCTTTGCGGTCACATATAGTGACTTACGATGTAGTCTTTGCGGTCACGTATAGTAACTTACGGTGTGGTCTTTGCGGTCACGTATAGTGACTTACGATGAGGTCTTTGCGGTCACAAATAGTGACTTCCAATGTAATCTTTGCGGTCACAAATATTGACTTCCGGTTTGGACTTTTAACGGTGCCGGATAGTGACTTACGGTATGGTCTTTGCGGTCACAAGTGGTGACTAAAAATCTTTGTAGTTGCAAATACGATCTGCTCTTGTTTACTTTAGGTTTAGCTTTGCTGTTGCTAGTAGCAACTGAGGGATTATACTGATTAGGAAATTTCACAGCATCAGCTCCCAATTTCGTTATAGTCTTTAAAGTCACTAACAGTGGCTAAGGTAAAAGTGATAGAAGCTTTGACTTACAGAAAGAAGGTAAACTTGGCGGTCGCTCAATGCGACTAAATAAAGCTGATTTAGCAGCAGTGGCAAGTTGTTGAAAAACCCAGCAGGAATGTTGCAGGTGGTAGTATAATCAACAAAAGTCCTGTAACAGTTGTCTTTGTTTCTTAGCGGTTTTGAGTACAATCAATACAGGTAAATAAAAGGTTAAAATACAGGGTGACAACAGTGTCAAGGTCAACGCGTTTCGCCCTTAGGCTTTATCAAGACATGTTTGTCTGTGTCACGGGAAGCAATATTTAAAGCCTAACCGTTTTTTGATTGGCTATCCATTATAGCTAATTAAAGGTGGAAAGTAGAGATATGTGGTACATAGGGTTGCTTTGAAGTAATTATCATGTTGCTTCAATAAATGTAAAAATAAACAGAAACAGAAAAGTGTTTGTTGTTAGGATAGTTTTATTGACGAAATAAAGTTAATAGGAACCAATATTCACCAGCAATGTTTCCGGAGATGGTGGTACCAAGTATACCTTTAAATAAGGATTGTACTAATTTATTTTATATAATAGCCCGGATGAAGCCAAAGTATTGGTGAAACGTACGTCGGCTCAATTTTGTCTCAGTTTGATCTGAGCTAAAGTAAGGAGAAAGCTTGTGCAGCTGTTTGAGCTATTGAGTGGAGTAAGCTGTGTTTGCGTAAGGATTCCTGTTACTATCAGCAAGTGAACCAGAAGTGGAGGGAGGTACGAACGCTATTACATCATTTCGCGCCACGGCTTGTGTGTCCTGGGACTTACCGGCCTTCGGCTGTGAAGTGGCTCAAAGGTTTCCCCTCCAGGATCACCGAATTGTAACTTCAAACAAGAGGTCCTGTATTTCCCCTTGAGGATTTGTTTTCCTTGGATAACAATAACAAGGACAGATTGTTATTTACCGGATCATGGGTCATATGGATGTATAAGAGACAGCAAGCTAACAGCACTAACGTTGGCCAACGATAAGTATATCTGTGCTGTAATACTCTATCTGAACATTCGAATTTATCCTTGTTTGCAGTCTTTTCAATGAGCTTTCTCCTTATTTTTCGTTTCTACTGTTTGCAAACCTACTGTTTCTATGTTATTTAACAGGCTCAGCTACGTTATACCTGTTATATATTATAACGTCAGATTAGGAATTGTGTGAACTGTGCACAGTAGATAGTTTATATACATGTGTAAACTATTATTTACTAAGTAAACATATTGGATCAAGAGTGCTGGTGTGAGATATCTTTATTTTCTCTTTTTTTTTATTATATGTGGTACATAGATCTGAAGGTGGAATTATCTAGATGTGTATTTGCTTTACAGATATATATTATCTTTAGATTATTGTAATTGTTATACGTGTGTAATGTTCATTCCCTCTATAAACCATGTGGAACTGAAACTAGGAAAGAACAGAATGATGGAAAACATAATTTATGTAAGAACTTAACTGATTAATTCATTTCTTTCATATTAGCAAGAGTCCATGAGCTAGTGACGTATGGGATATACATTCCTACCAGGAGGGGCAAAGTTTCCCAAACCTTAAAATGCCTATAAATACACCCCTCACCACACCCACAATTCAGTTTAACGAATAGCCAAGAAGTGGGGTGATAAGAAAGGAGCAAAAGCATCAAAAATAAGGAATTGGAATAATTGTGCTTTATACAAAAAAATCATAACCACCACAAAAAGGGTGGGCCTCATGGACTCTTGCTAATATGAAAGAAATGAATTTATCAGGTAAGTTCTTACATAAATTATGTTTTCTTTCATGTAATTAGCAAGAGTCCATGAGCTAGTGACGTATGTGATAGCAGATACCCAAGATGTGGAACTTCCACGCAAGAGTCACTAGAGAGGGAGGGATAAAATAAAGACAGCCAATTCCGCTGAAAAATTAATCCACAACCCAAATCAAAAGTTTCAATTTTTATAATGAAAAAAACTGAAATTATAAGCAGAAGAATCAAACTGAAACAGCTGCCTGAAGTACTATTCTACCAAAAACTGCTTCTGAAGAAGAGAAAACATCAAAATGGTAGAATTTAGTAAAAGTATGCAAAGAAGACCAAGTCGTGTATTTGCAAATCTGAACAACAGAAGCTTCATTCTTAAAAGCCCAGGAAGTAGAAACTGACCTAGTAGAATGAGCCGTAATCCTCTGAGGCGGGGATTAACCCGACTCCAAATAAGCATGATGAATCAAAAGCTTTAACCAAGATGCCAAAGAAATGGCAGAAGCCTTCTGACCTTTCCTAAAACCAGAAAAGATAACAAATAGACTAGAAGTCTTTCTGAAATCTGAGTAGCTTCAACATAATATTTCAAAACTCTTACCACATCCAAGAATGTAAGAATATTTCCAAAGAATTCTTAGGATTAGGTCACAAGGAAGGGACAATAATTCCTCTACTAATGTTGTTAGCATTCCCAACTTTAGGTAAAAATTGAAATGAAGACAGCAAAACCACCTTATCCTGATGAAAAATCAGAAAAAGGAGACTCACAAGAAAGAGCAGATAATTCAAAAACTGTTCTAGCTGAAGAGATGTCTAAAAAGGAACAATACTTTCCATGAAAGTAATTTTAATGTCCAAAGAAAGCATATGCTCAAACGGAAGAGCCTGTAAAGCCCTAAGAACCAAATTAAGACTCCAAGGAGGAGAAATTGGCTTAATGACAGGCTTGATACGACCCAAAGCCTGAACAAAATAATGAATAACAGAAAGATTAGCAAATATTTCTGTGAAAACAGTACAGAAAAAGCAGAGATTTGTCCTTTCAAGGAACCTGCAGACAAAAAACCCTTATCCAAACCATCCTGAAGAAACTATAAAATCCTAGGAATTCTAAAAGAATGCCAAGAGAATTTATGAGAAGAGTATCATGATATGTAAATCTTCCAAACTCGATAATAAATCTTACTAGACACAGATTTACGAGCCTGCAACATAGTATTAATCACTGAGTCAGAGAAACTTCTATGACTAAGTACTAAGCGTTAAATTTCCATACCATCAAATTAATAATTTGAGTTCCTGATGGAAAAAACGAATGTTAAGATATAACGTCTGGCCTTAATGGAAGTGACCAAGACTGGCAACTGGACATCCGAACAAGAACCATATACCAAAACCTGTGCGGCCATGCTGGAGCCACCAACAACACAAAAGATTGCTCCCTGATGATTTTGAAAAACACTCTAAAAATAAGAACCAGAGGTGAAAAAATATAGGCAGATTGATAACTCCAAGGAAGTGTCAATGCATACACTGCTTCCGCCTGAGGATCCCCGGACCTGAATAGGCCCCTGGGAAGTTCCTTGTTTAGATGAGATACCATCAGATCTATTTCTGGAAGCCCTCACATCTGAACAATTTGAAAAAAAAACACATCTGGGTAAAGAGACCATTCTCCCGAATGTAAAGCTTGATTGACAGATATAATACCGCTTCCCAATTGTTTATACCTGGGAAATGGACCGCAGAAATTAGACAGGAGATGGATTTAGCCCAAGCAAGTATCCGAGATACTTCTTTCACAGCCTAAGAACTGAGAGTCCCACCCTGATGATTGACATACGCCACAGTTGTGACATCTGTCTGAAAAACAATAAACGTCTCTTTCTTAAAAAAGAAGCCAAAAACTGAAGAACTCTGAGAAATGTGAGACCTAAAACTTCCATGCATATAGCAACTGAAGAAAATAATAGAGACTGAAGGTTCCGACAAACGGAACCCAATAAAATTGTCACTTGTCTGTTAGAGACAAAGACATTGACACAATCTATCTGGAAACATAAAAAAGGTGACCCTTGTCTGAGGAATCAAGGAGCTTTTGATAAAAAGATCCTCTAACCATGTCTTGAAGAAACAACAAAAGTTGAATCGTATGAAATTCCGCAGAACGAAAAGACTGAGCCAGTACCACGAGACCATCCAAATAAGGAAACACTGAGAACCTTGAAAAGATTCTTAGAGCTGTCGCTAAACCAGAAGGAAAAGCAACAAATTGGTAATGCTTGTCAAAAAAAAGAGAATCTCAGAAAATGAAAATAATCTGAATGAAAACAGAAAATGAAGATATGCATCTATTGTATCTATTGTAAACAAATAATGCCCTCACTGACCAAAAGGCAGAATAGACCATATAAACACCATTCTAAAAGATGGTACACTTATATGACAATTCAAAAAGATTTTCTATCTTTGGGACAATGAATAGTTTTTAAAAAAAAAAAAAAAAAAACCCTGTTCCTAAAATGGAACTGGTATAAATACCCCAGAAAACTCCAGATCTGAGCAGCGCCTTGAGCCCCAACAGGTGACCAGCCGTGCTTCACAAGTACCCAATACATACAGGTCTGAAACACACTTCAGGAAAGTGTGAGCCTTACTGGAATAGCTGGAATATGTTAAAGAAAAAAAGACTTCTCACAGGCGGTTTTACTCTGAATCCTATTCTGTACCAAAATCTAAGAAGTTTGGACCGAATTGAACCAAACAAATTTAAAAAAATCTTAACCTGCCCCTTACCAGCTAAGCTGGAATAAGAACTGCACCTACATGCAAATTTGGGGAGCTGGCTTTGATCTTTTAAATGGCTTAAATGAAGAAAACTTCCAATTATAAACATGTTACTTGGGGAAGAATTAGGATTACGTTCCTTAGTAAGAACAAAAACTAATATAAGCTTAAGATTTAGTCTAAGAACTCAATCTTGAAGCCCTGAGTAACAGTAGAAGAATTGAATCCAATTGTGAACCAAATAATTGATTACCTTGGAAAAAAAGAAATATGGAATTTAGAAATCAAATTAGCATTCCAAGATTGAAGTCACAAAGATCTTCTAGCTAAAATAGCTAAAGACATAGATTAAACCTCATTTGCGAAAATATCAAAAAAATTACGACAGAAATTAATTGCATGTTGATCAACTTAACAATGCTAAACAAATCATAATCCGATACTTGTTGCACCAAAGTATCCAACCAGAAAGTTGAAGCAGTTGCAACATCAGCCAAATAAATTACAGGTCTAAGAAAAGTACCTGAAAATAAATAATTTTCCTTAAATAAGATACAAGTTTCCCATCTGAAAGAAAAAAATAAATACTATTTGCTATAGGAATAGTAGTATGTTTAGCAAGAGTAGAGATAGCCCCATTAACTTGGGGGATCTTTCCTCAAAACTGAAAACTAACTGCCGGCAAAGGATACAATTTAAAAACCTTAAAGAAGGAATAAAAGAAATTCCCGGCCTATTCCATTCCCTAGTATCAGGAACTGGAAAAAAACCTCTGAAGAAACCACAGAAGGTTAATAAGCAGAATTTAAATGTTATCTAGTCTTAAAATCAAAAGAACTAGTTACTTCAATATCCAAAATAATCAACACCTTTTCAACAAAGAACAAATGTACTCTATTTAAAAATAAAAAAGTAGATTTGTTAGTGTCAATATCTGATGAAGAATATTCTGAATGAGAAAAAACACCATCAGAGAAGGATAATTCAGTATGTTGTTGGTCATTTGAAACTTCATCAACTAAATGGGAAGTTTAAAAAAGACCTAAACATTTTATTAGAAGGCGGGATGGCAGACAAAGCCTTTAGAATAGAATCAGAAAAATATTCTTATAAATTCCTAAGTATATCTTGTACATAAGATGTAAAAAGAATAGCAATAGATAATGCATAAATACTAATGGACTCTGCATGTAAAAGTTTATCATAATAACTTATTACAAACCATAGCTAAAGATAAACATTCATAACATTAAAATAAATGAACTTAGCTTTGGTAGGACTGATATCAGTCATCAAGAATCCCTCAGTATTTTCTGAAACAGGAACAGTTTTTGGAATATCTTGCAATATGTAATAGAAAAAAACAACATATAAAGCAAAATTATCAAATTCCTTAAATGACAGTTTCAGGAATGGGAAAAAAATGCAAACAGAACAGGCCTCTAAAAACCAGAAGCAACTAAAAAATGAGACTTAAATAATGTTAAAAATCTGGCGCCAAGAATGACACCCACATATTTTTTGGCGCCAAAAACGTCTGCAACAAACACGAGAGCCAAAAATGACGCAACTACGTGAAAACATCCGGCGTCAACTACGACGCCAGAAATGACGTCATTGACGTCAGACAAACGTCAATCTCGTGCCAAAAAAAGTCTTGCGCCAAAAATGACGCAATAAATTCTAGCATTTTTTGCACCCGCGAGCCTAACAGCCCTCAATTTAAAGGAGAAAAGTCAATTGAAAATTTAGGTAAGAAAATGTTTTCATTCATATGCATTTTCCCAAAAAAATGAAACAGACAGTCTGAATGAAGAGAATACTGAATATCCTGAATCATGGCAAATATAAGTTTAAACACATAGTGCCCACCATAGCTTTGAGTGTCATAAATAAAAATAAGACTTACTTACCCTAAGACACTCATCTAAATATAGTAGATAGCCAAACCAGTACTGAAACAAGAATCAGTAGAGGTAATGGTATATAAGAGTATATCGTCGATCTGAAAAGGGAGGTAGGAGAAGAAAACAGAATTTATGCTTACCTGATAAATTACTTTCTATTGTGATGTATCGAGTCCACGGATTCATCCTTTACTTGTGGGATATTCTCCTTCCCAACAGGAAGTGGCAAAGAGAGCACACAGCAGAGCTGTCCATATAGCTCCCCCTCTAGCTCCACCCCCCAGTCATTCGACCGAAGGTTAGGAAGAAAAAGGAGAAACCATAGGGTGCAGTGGTGACTGTAGTTTAAACAAAAAATCTACCTGACTTAATAGCAAGGGCGGGCCGTGGACTCGATACATCACAAGAGAAAGTAATTTATCAGGTAAGCATAAATTCTGTTTTCTCTTGTAAGATGTATCGAGTCCACGGATTCATCCTTTACTTGTGGGATACCAATATCAAAGCTTTAGGACACGGATGAAGGGAGGGAACAAGACAGGTACCTTAAACGGAAGGCACCACTGCTTGTAAAACCTTTCTCCCAAAAATAGCCTCCGAAGAAGCAAAAGTATCGAATTTGTAAAATTTGAAAAAAGTATGCAGCGAAGACCAAGTCGCTGCCTTACAAATCTGTTCAACAGAAGCCTCATTTTTAAAGGCCCATGTGGAAGCCACTGCTCTGGTAGAATGAGCAGTAATTGTTTCGGGAGGCTGCTGGCCAGCAGTCTCATAGGCCAAACGGATGATGCTTTTCAGCCAAAAGGAAAGAGAGGTAGCAGTCGCCTTCTGACCTCTCCTCTTACCAGAATAGATAACAAACAATGAAGATGTTTGTCTGAAATCCTTAGTTGCTTGTAAATAGAATTTTAAAGCACGAACCACATCAAGATTGTGTAACAGATGTTCCTTTTTCGAAGAAGGCTTAGGACACAGAGAAGGAACAACAATTTCCTGGTTAATATTCTTATTAGACACAACCTTAGGAAGAAAACCGGGTTTGGTACGCAAAACTACCTTATCTGCATGGAAAACCAGGTAAGGTGAATCACACTGTAAAGCAGATAACTCTGAAACTCTTCGAGCAGAAGAGATAGCTACCAAAAACAAAACTTTCCAAGATAAAAGATTAATATCTATGGTATGTAAAGGTTCAAACGGAACCCCTTGCAGAACTGAAAGAACTAAATTCAGACTCCACGGCGGAGCCACAGGTCTATAAACAGGCTTGATTCTGACTAAAGCCTGACTAAACGCTTGAACGTCTGGTACCTCTGCCAGACGTTTGTGTAAAAGAACAGACAAAGCAGATATCTGTTCTTTTAAGGAACTAGCTGATAATCCTTTCTCCAATCCTTCTTGGAGAAAGGACAATATTCTGGGAATCCTAATCTTACTCCATCAGGCCCATTTATCAAGCTCCGTATGGAGCTTGAAGGGCCGTGTTTCTGGCGAGTCTTCAGACTCGCCAGAAACACAAGTTATGAAGCAGCGGTCTAAAGACCGCTGCTTCATAACCCTGTCCGCCTGCTCTGAGCAGGCGGACAGGAATCGCCGGAAATCAACCCGATCGAATACGATCGGGTTGATTGACACCCCCCTGCTGGCGGCCGATTGGCCGCGAGTCAGCAGGGGGCGGCGTTGCACCAGCAGCTCTTGTGAGCTGCTGGTGCAATGTTAAATGCGGAGAGCGTATTGCTCTCCGCATTTAGCGAGGTCTTGCGGACCTGATCCGCAGTGTCGGATCAGGTCCGCAAGCCCTTTGATAAATGGGCCCCCATGAGTAACCCTTGGATTCACACCAAAAAAGATATTTTCGCCAAATCATATGGTAGATTTTCCTGGTGACAGGCTTTCTAGCCTGAATCAGGGTATCAATAACCAACTCAGAGAAACCACGCTTTGATAGAATTAGGCGTTCAATCTCCAAGCAGTCAGACGCAGAGAAATTAGATTTGGATGTTTGAAAGGACCTTGTATTAGAAGGTCCTGCCTCATTGGTAGTGTCCATGGTGGGACAGATGACATGTCCACTAGGTCTGCATACCAGGTCCTGCATGGCCACGCAGGCGCTATCAGTATCACCGAAGCCCTCTCCTGCTTGATTCTGGCAACCAGACGAGGGAGGAGAGGAAACGGTGGAAAAACATAGGCCAGATTGAAGGACCAAGGCGCTGCTAGAGCATCTATCAGCACCGCCTGGGGATCCCGGAACCTGGACCAGTAAAGAGGAAGTTTGGTGTTCTGACGGGACATCATCAGATCCAATTCTGGAGTGCCCCATAGCTGAGTCAGCTGAGCAAATACCTCCGGGTGGAGTTCCCACTCCCCCGGGTGAAAAGTCTGACGACTTAGAAAATCCGCCTCCCAGTTGTCTACTCCTGGGATGTGAATTGCTGAGAGATGGCAGGAGTAATCCACCGCCCACCTGATTATTTTGGCGACTTCCGTCATTGCTAGGGAACTTCTTGTTCCCCCTTGATGATTGACGTAAGCTACAGTCGTGATGTTGTCCGACTGAAATCTGATGAATTTGGCCGCAGCTAGCTGAGTCCATGCCTGAAGCACGTTGAATATCGCCCTCAGTTCCAGAATGTTTATCGGGAGAAGAGCTTCTTCCCGAAACCATAAGCCCTGAGCTTTCAGGGAGTCCCAGACTGCACCCCAGCCCAACAGACTGGCGTCGGTCGTTACGATGATCCACTCTGGTCTGCGGAAACACATTCCCTGAGACAGGTGATCCTGAGACAACCACCAGAGAAGAGAATCTCTGGTCCCCTGGTCCAGCTGTATTTGAGGAGACAAATCTGCATAATCCCCATTCCACTGTTTGAGCATGCATAGTTGCAGTGGTCTGAGGTGTATCCGTGCAAAAGGGACTATGTCCATTGCCGCTACCATTAGTCCGATTGTCTCCATGCACTGAGCTACAGATGGCCGAGGAATGGAATGAAGGGCTCGGCAAGTGGTTAAGAGTTTTAACTTTCTGATCTCCGTCAGAAATATTTTCATTTCTACCGAGTCTATCAGAGTTCCTAGGAAGGAAACCCTTGTGAGGGGGAGAGAGAACTCTTTTTGACGTTCACCTTTCACCCGTGAGACCTCAGAAAGGCCAATACAATTTCCGTGTGAGACTTGGCTCTTTGGAAAGTCGACGCCTGAATTAAGATGTCGTCTAGATAAGGCGCCACTGCTATGCCCCGCGGTCTTAGAGCCGCCAGGAGGGACCCTAGTACCTTTGTGAAAATTCTGGGAGCAGTGGCAAACCCGAAAGGAAGAGCCACAAACTGGTAATGCTTGTCCAGAAAGGCGAACCTGAGAAACTGGTGATCTTTGTGGATAGGAATGTGCAGATACGCATCCTTTAAATCCACGGTTGTCATATATTGACCCTCCTGGATCATTGGTAAGATTGTCCGAATGGTCTCCATCTTGAATCAAGGGACTCTGAGGAATTTGTTTAGAATTTTGAGACCCAGGATTGGTCTGAAAGTTCCTTCTTTCTTGGGAACCACAAACAGGTTTGAGTAAAAACCCAGCCCTTGTTCCGCAATCGGAACAGGGTGGATCACTCCCATTGTATGTAGGTCTTCTACACAGCGTAAGAACGCCTCTTTCTTTGTCTGGTCTGTAGACAGATGAGAAATGTGGAACCTTCCCCTTGGAGGGGAGTCCTTGAATTCTAGAAGATATCCCTGGGATACAATCTCTAAGGCCCAGGGATCGTGTACATCTCTTGCCCAGGCCTGAGCGAAGAGAGAGAGTCTGCCCCCTACTAGATCCGGTCCCGGATCGGGGGCTACCCCTTCATGCTGTCTTGGAGGCAGCTGCAGGCTTCTTAGCCTGTTTACCCTTGTTCCAGCCCTGGTAAGGTTTCCAGGCTGACCTGGGTTGTGAAGCGTTACCCTCTTGCTTTGCAGCAGGGGAGGATGAAGCAAGACCGCTCCTGAACTTCCGAAAGGAACGAAAATTATTTTGTTTGTTCTTTATCTTGAAGGACTTGTCCTGAGGGAGAGCATGGCCTTTTCCCCCAGTGATTTCTGAAATAATCTCTTTCAATTTAGGCCCGAAGAGGGTCTTTCCTTTGAAAGGGATGTTCAAGAGTTTAGATTTTGACGACACATCGGCTGACCAGGACTTTAGCCATAGCGCCCTGTGCGCTAAAATGGCGAAACCTGAATTCTTTGCCGCTAACTTAGCTAGTTGGAAAGCGGCATCTGTGATAAAAGAATTAGCCAGCTTAAGAGCCTTAATTCTGTCCATAATGTCCTCATATGAGGTCTCCGTCTGGAGCGCATCTTCCAGAGCATCAAACGAGAAAGGAGCTGCAGTAGTTACAGGAACAATGCACGCAATAGGTTGGAGAAGAAAACCTTGTTGAACAAAAATTTTCTTAAGTAAACCCTCTAATTTTTTATCCATAGGGTCTTTAAAAGCACAACTGTCTTCAATTGGTATAGTTGTGCGTTTAGTAAGTGAAGAAACAGCCCCCTCCACCTTAGGAACCGTCTGCCACGAGTCCCGCATGGGGTCAGATATGGGGAACATTTTCTTAAAAACAGGAGGGGGAACGAAGGGAATACCTGGTCTATCCCACTCCCTAGTAACTATATCCGCAATCCTCTTAGGGACCAGGAACACATCAGTGTAAACAGGAACTTCTAGGTACTTGTCCATTTTACACAATTTCTCTGGAACTACCATAGGGTCGCAGTCATCCAGAGTAACTAATACCTCCCTGAGCAATAAGCGGAGGTGTTCTAGTTTAAATTTAAAAAGCCAACGTATCTGAATCTGTCTGAGGAGAAACCTTTCCTGAATCGGAAATTTCTCCCTCAGACAGCCCATCCCTCACCCCAACTTCAGAGCGTTGTGAGGGTATATCGGATACGGCTACTAAAGCGTCAGAATGCTCACTATCTGTTCTTAAAACAGAGCTATCACGCTTGGCAGGTAACACGGGCAGTTTAGATAAGAACACTGAAAGGGTATTATTCATAACTGCCGCCAAGTCTTGCAAGGTAAAAGAGTTAGACGCACTAGAGGTGCTAGGCGTCGCTTGAGCGGGCGTAACTGGTTGTGACACTTGGGGAGAGGTTGACGGGCTAACCTCGTTACCTTCTGTCTGAGAATCATCTTGGGCCACATTTTTAAGTGCAACAATATGTTCTTTAAAGTGTATAGACATATCAGTACAAGTGGGACACATTCTGAGAGGGGGTTCCACCATGGCTTCTAAACACATTGAACAAGGATTTTCCTTGGTGTCAGACATGTTTAACAGACTAGTAGTAAAACAAGCAGGCTTGGAAATCACTTTAATCAAGTAAAAACACACTTTGAAAAAAAGTTACTGTGCCTTTAAGAGATAAAAAAGGCACACAATTTTGCAAAAACAGTGAAAAAATGCAGCAAACTTTTCGAAATTTTTACAGTATGTACCTAAAGCATTAGTAAGATTGCACCACTAGCAATAAAAACGATTAACCCCTTAATGCCCAAACCGGATCGACAGTAAGTAAAAAAACAGAATTTATGCTTACCTGATAAATTACTTTCTCCAACGGTGTGTCCGGTGCACGGCGTCATCCTTACTTGTGGGATATTCTCCTCCCCAACAGGAAATGGCAAAGAGTCCCAGCAAAGCTGGCCATATAGTCCCTCCTAGGCTCCGCCCACCCCAGTCATTCGACCGACGGACAGGAGGTAATATATATAGGAGAAACCATATGGTACCGTGGTGACTGTAGTTAGAGAAAATAATTCATCAGACCTGATTAAAAAACCAGGGCGGGCCGTGGACCGGACACACCGTTGGAGAAAGTAATTTATCAGGTAAGCATAAATTCTGTTTTCTCCAACATTGGTGTGTCCGGTCCACGGCGTCATCCTTACTTGTGGGAACCAATACCAAAGCTTTAGGACACGGATGAAGGGAGGGAGCAAATCAGGTTACCTAAACGGAAGGCACCACAGCTTGCAAAACCTTTCTCCCAAAAATAGCCTCCGAAGAAGCAAAAGTATCAAATTTGTAAAATTTGGCAAAAGTGTGCAGTGAAGACCAAGTCGCTGCCTTACATATCTGGTCAACAGAAGCCTCGTTCTTGAAGGCCCATGTGGAAGCCACAGCCCTAGTGGAGTGAGCTGTGATTCTTTCAGGAGGCTGCCGTCCGGCAGTCTCATAAGCCAATCGGATAATGCTTTTAAGCCAAAAGGAAAGAGAGGTAGAAGTCGCTTTTTGACCTCTCCTTTTACCAGAATAAACAACAAACAAGGAAGATGTTTGTCTGAAATCTTTAGTAGCCTCTAAATAGAACTTTAGAGCACGGACAACGTCCAAATTGTGTAACAAACGTTCCTTCTTTGAAACTGGATTCGGACACAAAGAAGGTACAACTATCTCCTGGTTAATATTTTTGTTAGAAACAACTTTAGGAAGAAAACCAGGCTTAGTACGCAAAACCACCTTATCTGCATGGAACACCAGATAGGGCGGAGAACACTGCAGAGCAGATAACTCTGAAACTCTTCTAGCAGAAGAAATTGCAACTAAAAACAAAACTTTCCAAGATAGTAACTTAATATCTATGGAATGTAAAGGTTCAAACGGAACCCCTTGAAGAACTGAAAGAACTAGATTTAGACTCCAGGGAGGAGTCAAAGGTCTGTAAACAGGCTTGATCCTAACCAGAGCCTGAACAAATGCTTGAACATCTGGCAGAGCTGCCAGTCTTTTGTGTAGTAAGACAGATAAAGCAGAGATCTGTCCCTTTAGAGAACTTGCAGATAATCCTTTCTCCAAACCTTCTTGTAGAAAGGAGAGAATCTTAGGAATTTTTATCTTATTCCATGGGAATCCTTTGGATTCACACCAACAGATATATTTTTTCCATATTTTATGGTAAATTTTTCTAGTTACAGGTTTTCTGGCCTGAACCAAAGTATCTATAACAGAATCTGAAAACCCAAGCTTTGATAGAATCAAGCGTTCAATCTCCAAGCCGTCAGTTGGAGGGAGACCAGATTTGGATGTTCGAATGGACCCTGAACAAGAAGGTCCTGTCTCAAAGGTAGCTTCCATGGTGGAGCCGATGACATATTCACCAGGTCTGCATACCAAGTCCTGCGTGGCCACGCAGGATCTATCAAGATCACCGAGGCCCTCTCCTGATTGATCCTGGCTACCAGCCTGGGAATGAGAGGAAACGGTGGGAATACATAAGCTAGGTTGAAGGTCCAAGGTGCTACTAGTGCATCTACTAGAGTCGCCTTGGGATCCCTGGATCTGGACCCGTAGCAAGGAACCTTGAAGTTCTGACGAGACGCCATCAGATCCATGTCTGGAATGCCCCATAATTGAGTTATTTGGGCAAAGATTTCCGGATGGAGTTCCCACTCCCCCGGATGGAATGTCTGACGACTCAGAAAATCCGCTTCCCAATTTTCCACTCCTGGGATGTGGATCGCAGACAAGTGGCAGGAGTGATCCTCCGCCCATTGAATTATTTTGGTCACTTCTTTCATCGCCAGGGAACTCCTTGTTCCCCCCTGATGATTGATATATGCAACGGTCGTCATGTTGTCTGATTGGAACCTTATGAATTTGGCCTTTGCTAGTTGAGGCCAAGTTCTGAGAGCATTGAATATCGCTCTCAGTTCCAGAATGTTTATCGGGAGAAGAGACTCTTCCCGAGACCATAGACCCTGAGCTTTCAGGGATTCCCAGACCGCGCCCCAGCCCACTAGACTGGCGTCGGTCGTGACAATGACCCACTCTGGCCTGCGGAAGCTCATTCCCTGGGACAGATGGTCCAGGGTCAGCCACCAACGGAGTGAATCTCTGGTCTTTTGATCTACTTGAATCATTGGAGACAAGTCTGTATAATCCCCATTCCACTGTTTGAGCATGCACAGTTGTAATGGTCTTAGATGAATTCGTGCAAAAGGAACTATGTCCATTGTTGCAACCATCAATCCTACTACTTCCATGCACTGCGCTATGGAAGGACGAGGAACAGAATGAAGCACTTGACAAGAGCTTAGAAGTTTTGATTTTCTGACCTCTGTCAGAAAAATCCTCATTTCTAAGGAATATATTATAGTTCCCAAGAAGGGAACTCTTGTCGACGGGGACAGAGAACTTTTTTCTTTGTTCACCTTCCATCCGTGAGATCTGAGAAAGGCTAGAACGATGTCCGTATGAGCCTTTGCTTTTGACAGGGACGACGCTTGTATTAGAATGTCGTCCAAGTAAGGTACTACTGCAATGCCCCTTGGCCTTAGAACCGCTAGAAGGGACCCTAGCACCTTTGTGAAAATCCTTGGAGCAGTGGCTAATCCGAATGGGAGGGCCACAAACTGGTAATGCTTGTCCAGAAAAGCGAACCTTAGGAACTGATGATGTTCTTTGTGGATAGGAATATGTAGGTACGCATCCTTTAGATCCACGGTAGTCATAAATTGACTTTCCTGGATGGTGGGTAGAATCGTTCGAATAGTTTCCATTTTGAACGATGGTACCCTGAGAAATTTGTTTAGGATCTTCAAATCCAAAATTGGTCTGAACGTTCCCTCTTTTTTGGGAACTACGAACAGATTGGAATAAAATCCCATTCCTTGTTCCTTTATTGGAACTGGGTGTATCACTCCCATCTTTAACAGGTCTTCTACACAATGTAAGAATGCCTGTCTCTTTATTTGGTTTGAGGATAAGTGAGACTTGTGGAACCTTCCCCTTGGGGGTAGTTCCTTGAATTCCAGGAGATAACCTTGAGAAACTATTTCTAGCGCCCAAGGATCCTGAACATCTCTTACCCAAGCCTGAGCAAAGAGAGAGAGTCTGCCCCCCACTAGATCCGGTCCCGGATCGGGGGCTACTCCTTCATGCTGTTTTGTTAGCAGTGGCAGGCTTCTTGGCCTGCTTAACCTTGTTCCAGCCTTGCATTGGTTTCCAGGCTGGTTTGGGTTGTGAGGCATTACCGTCTTGCTTAGAGGATGCAGAATTAGAGGCTGGTCCGTTTCTGCGAAAGGGACGAAAATTAGGCTTATTTTTAGCCTTAAAAGACCTATCCTGTGGAAGGGCGTGGCCCTTTCCCCCAGTGATGTCTGAAATAATCTCTTTCAATTCTGGTCCAAATAAAGTTTTACCTTTGAAAGGGATGTTAAGCAATTTTGTCTTGGATGACACATCCGCTGACCAAGACTTTAGCCAAAGCGCTCTGCGCGCCACGATAGCAAACCCTGAATTTTTCGCCGCTAATCTAGCTAATTGCAAAGCGGCATCCAAAATAAAAGAGTTAGCCAATTTAAGTGCGTGAACTCTGTCCATAACCTCCTCATATGGAGTTTCTCTACTGAGCGACTTTTCTAGTTCCTCGAACCAGAACCACGCTGCCGTAGTGACAGGAACAATGCATGAAATTGGTTGTAGAAGGTAGCCTTGCTGTACAAAAATCTTTTTAAGCAAAACTTCCAATTTTTTATCCATAGGATCTTTGAAAGCACAACTATCTTCGATAGGAATAGTAGTGCGTTTGTTTAGAGTAGAAACTGCCCCCTCGACCTTGGGGACTGTCTGCCATAAGTCCTTTCTGGGGTCGAAGATAGGAAATAATTTCTTAAATATAGGGGGGGGAACAAAAGGTATGCCGGGCTTTTCCCACTCCTTATTTACTATGTCCGCCACCCGCTTGGGTATAGGAAAAGCGTTGGGGGGCACCGGAACCTCTAGGAACTTGTCCATCTTGCATAATTTCTCTGGAATGACCAAGTTGTCACAATCATCCAGAGTAGATAACACCTCCTTAAGCAGTGCGAGGAGATGTTCTAATTTAAATTTAAATGTCACAACATCAGGTTCAGCTTGATGAGAAATTTTTCCTGAATCTGAGATTTCTCCATCAGACAAAACCTCCCTCATGTCCCCTTCAGATTGGTGTGAGGGTATGACAGAACAATTATCATCAGCGCCCTCTTGCTCTTCAGTGTTTAAAACAGAGCAATCGCGCTTTCTCTGATAAGTAGGCATTTTGGATAAAAGATTTGCTATGGAGTTATCCATTACAGCCGTTAATTGTTGCATGGTAATAAGTATTGGCGCACTAGATGTACTAGGGGCCTCCTGCATGGGCAAAACTGGTGTAGACACAGTAGGAGATGATGTAGTATCATGTTTACTCCCCTCATTTGAGGAATCATCTTGGGCAATATCATTATCTGTGGCAGTACTGTCCTTACTTTGTTTGGACGCTATGGCACAATTATCACATAAATTTAAATGGGGAGACACATTGGCTTTCATACATATAGAACATAGCTTATCTGAAGGTACAGACATGTTAAACAGGCTTAAACTTGTCAACAAAGCACAAAAAACGTTTTAAAATAAAACCGTTACTGTCTCTTTAAATTTCAAACAGAAAACACTTAATTACTGAATATGTGAAAAAGTATGAAGGAATCGTTCAAAAATTACCAAAATTTCACCACAGTGTCTTAAAGCATTAAAAGTATTGCACACCAAATTTCAGAGCTTTAACCCTTAAAATAACGGAACCGGAGCCGTTTTTAAATTTAACCCCTATACAGTCCCAGCTATAGTCTTTGCTGAGACCCAACCAAGCCCAGAGGGGAATACGATACCAAATGACGCCTTCTAGAAGCTTTTTCAGTGATTTTTAGATCCTCACACATGCATCTGCATGCCCTGCTCTCAAAAAACAACTGCGCATTAATGGCGCGAAAATGAGACTCAGTCTATAACTAGAAAGGCCCCCTGACTGAAAAAGGTGTCTAACACAGTGCCTGCCGTTTTATAAGCGTTTCCCAAGATTATAAATGCCAATTGTTAGCCTAAATCTGAATAATATGCCCAAATAAAGCAATCGATTTAGCCCATTAAAATGTCTACCAGTTTTTTTAGCCCATATTAAGCCCTTTATTCTGTTTGTTTGACTAAGAAAATGGCTTACCGGTCCCCATGAGGGGAAATGACAGCCTTCCAGCATTACACAGTCTTGTTAGAAATATGGCTAGTCATACCTTAAGCAGAAAAGTCTGCTAACTGTTTCCCCCAACTGAAGTTACTTCATCTCAACAGTCCTATGTGGAAACAGCAATCGATTTTAGTTACTGTCTGCTAAAATCATCTTCCTCTTACAAACAGAAATCTTCATCCTTTTCTGTTTCAGAGTAAATAGTACATACCAGCACTATTTTAAAATAACAAACACTTGATAGAAGAATAAAAACTACATTTAAACACCAAAAAACTCTTAACCATCTCCGTGGAGATGTTGCCTGTGCAACGGCAAAGAGAATGACTGGGGTAGGCGGAGCCTAGGAGGGACTATATGGCCAGCTTTGCTGGGACTCTTTGCCATTTCCTGTTGGGGAGGAGAATATCCCACAAGTAAGGATGACGCCGTGGACCGGACACACCAATGTTGGAGAAAAACGGTTAAAAAACGTTCAGCACCATGCCACAGCTCTGCTGTGGCCCTACCTGCCCTTTGGAACCAGATTTGTGGGGAAAAAGCTTCTTATAGGCCCTCAAACTGCAGCAGGACCCTCCATGTGAAACAGCCTGAACTTCTAGTCAAATATAACTGCGCATCTGAGGCGTGAAATTAGGCCCCTCCCGTCTCACTACGGTGCTTGTGAGGCCTAAAGAAACACTCCCAAGTGTTTTAATAATAGCCATGTGGGTAACAACCCCTGAAAGAAACCCAAAGGAACCTTCAAAGTGTCTCAAAATAAGATATTTTCAATAAAAACCGTTTGCCATAAAGTAGTGTCAACCAGCATAAACTAGCCCTGTTATGTAAGCTTGAAATTCCATACTTAGGCCTAGATTTAGAGTTCGGCGTTAGCCGTGAAAACCAGCGTTAGAGGCTCCTAACGCTGGTTTTAGGCTACCGCCGGTATTTGGAGTCACTCAAAATAGGGTCTAACGCTCACTTTTCAGCCGCGACTTTTCCATACCGCAGATCCCCTTACGTCAATTGCGTATCCTATCTTTTCAATGGGATCTTCCTAACGCCGGTATTTAGAGTCGTTTCTGAAGTGAGCGTTAGAGCTCTAAAGACAGAACTCCAGCCGCAGGAAAAAAGCAGGAGTTAAGAGCTTTCTGGGCTAACGCCGGTTCATAAAGCTCTTAACTACTGTACCCTAAAGTACACTAACACCCATAAACTACCTATGTACCCCTAAACCGAGGTCCCCCCACATCGCCGCAACTCGATTAAATTTTTTTAACCCCTAATCTGCCGACCGCCACCTACGTTATACTTATGTACCCCTAATCTGCTGCCCCTAACCTTGCCGACCCCTGTATTATATTTATTAACCCCTAACCTGCCCCCCACAACGTCGCTGCAAGCTACGTACAATAATTAACCCCTAATCTGCCGACCGCAAAGCGCCGCCACCTACGTTATCCTTATGTACCCCTAATCTGCTGCCCCTAACACCGCCGACCCCTATATTATATTTATTAACCCCTAATCTGCCCCCCTCAACGTCGCCGACACCTGCCTACACTTATTAACCCCTAATCTGCCGAGCGGACCTGAGCGCTACTATAATAAAGTTATTAACCCCTAATCCGCCTCACTAACCCTATCATAAATAGTATTAACCCCTAATCTGCCCTCCCTAACATCGCCGACACCTAACTTCAATTATTAACCCCTAATCTGACGACCGGAGATCATCGCTACTATAATAAATGGATTAACCCCTAAAGCTAAGTCTAACCCTAACACTAACACCCCCCTAAGTTAAATATAATTTAAATCTAAGTAAATTAATTAACTCTTATTAAATAAATTATTCCTATTTTAAAGCTAAATACTTACCTGTAAAATACATCCTAATATAGCTACAATATAAATTATAATTATATAGTAGCTATTTTAGGATTAATATTTATTTTACAGGCAACTTGGTAATTATTTTAACCAGGTACAATAGCTATTAAATAGTTAAGAACTATTTAATAGTTACCTAGTTAAAATAATAACAAAATTACCTGTAAAATAAATCCTAACCTAAGTTATAATTAAACCTAACACTACCCTATCAATAAATTAATTAAATAAAATACCTACAATTACCTACAATTAACCTAACACTACACTATCAATAAATAAATTAAATACAATTGCTACAAATAACTACAATTACATAAACTAACTAAAGTACAAAAAATAAAAAAGAACTAAGTTACAAAAAAAAAAAATATTTACAAACATAATAAAAATATTACAACAATTTTAAACTAATTACACCTACTCTAAGCCCCCTAATAAAATAACAAAGACCCCCAAAATAAAAAAATGCCCTACCCTATTCTAAATTAATAGAGTTAAAAGCTCTTTTACCTTACCAGCCCTGAACAGGGCCCTTTGCGGGGCATGCCCCAAGAAAATCAGCTCTTTTGCCTGTAAAAAAAAACATACAATACCCCCCCCCAACATTAAAACCCACCACCCACATACCCCTAATCTAACCCAAACCCCCCTTAAATAAACCTAACACTAAGCCCCTGAAGATCTTCCTACCTTGTCTTCACCATCCAGGTATCACCGATCCGTCCTGGCATCCGGTGCTGAAGAGGTCCAGAAGAGGCTCCAAAGTCTTCCTCCTATCCGGCAAGAAGAGGACATCCGGACCGGCAAACATCTTCTCCAAGCAGCATCTTCGATCTTCTTCCATCCGGTGCGGAGCGGGTCCATGTTGAAGCAGCCGACGCGGATCCATCCTCTTCTTCCGGCGTCTCCCGACGAATGACGGTTCCTTTAAGGGACGTCATCCAAGATGGCGTCCCTCGAATTCCGATTGGCTGATAGGATGGAATCAGCCAATCAGAATCAAGTTCAATCCTATTGGCTGATCCAATCGTCAGATTAGGGGTTAATAATTGAAGTTAGGTGTTTTACAGGCAAAAGAGCTGATTTTCTTGGGGCATGCCCCGCAAAGGGCCCTGTTCAGGGCTGGTAAGGTAAAAGAGCTTTTAACTCTATTAATTTAGAATAGGGTAGGGCATTTTTTTATTTTGGGGGTCTTTGTTATTTTATTAGGGGGCTTAGAGTAGGTGTAATTAGTTTAAAATTGTTGTAATATTTTTCTTATGTTTGTAAATATTTTTTTATTTTTTGTAACTTAGTTCTTTTTTATTTTTTGTACTTTAGTTAGTTTATGTAATTGTAGTTATTTGTAGCAATTGTATTTAATTTATTTATTGATAGTGTAGTGTTAGGTTAATTGTAGGTAATTGTAGGTATTTTATTTAATTAATTTATTGATAGGGTAGTGTTAGGTTTAATTATAACTTAGGTTAGGATTTATTTTACAGGTAATTTTGTTATTATTTTAACTAGGTAACTATTAAATAGTTCTTAACTATTTAATAGCTATTGTACCTGGTTAAAATAATTACCAAGTTGCCTGTAAAATAAATATTAATCCTAAAATAGCTACTATATAATTATAATTTATATTGTAGCTATATTAGGATGTATTTTACAGGTAAGTATTTAGCTTTAAATAGGAATAATTTATTTAATAAGAGTTAATTAATTTCGTTAGATTTAAATTATATTTAACTTAGGGGGGTGTTAGTGTTAGGGTTAGACTTAGCTTTAGGGGTTAATCCATTTATTATAGTAGCGATGATCTCTGGTCGTCAGATTAGGGGTTAATAATTGAAGTTAGGTGTCGGCGATGTTAGGGAGGGCAGATTAGGGGTTAATACTATTTATGATAGGGTTAGTGAGGCGGATTAGGGGTTAATAACTTTATTATAGTAGAGCTCAGGTCCGCTCGGCAGATTAGGGGTTAATTATTGTAAGTAGCTGGCGGCGACGTTGTGGGGGGCAGGTTAGGGGTTAATAAATATAATATAGGGGTCGGCGGTGTTAGGGGCAGCAGATTAGGGGTACATAGGGATAATGTAAATTGCGGCGGTTTACGGAGCGGAAGATTAGGGGTTAATAATATAATGCAGGGGTCAGCGATAGCGGGGGCGGCAGATTAGGGGTTAATAAGTGTAAGGTTAGGGGTGTTTAGACTCGGGGTACATGTTAGAGTGTTAGGTGCAGACGTAGGAAACAATGGGGCTGCGTTAGGAGCTGAACGCTGCTTTTTTGCAGGTGTTAGGTTTTTTTTCAGCTCAAACAGCCACATTGTTTCCTATGGGAGAATCGTGCACGAGCACGTTTTTGAGGCTGGCCGCGTCCGTAAGCAACTCTGGTATCGAGAGTTGCATTTGCGGTAAAAATGCTCTACGCTCCTTTTTTGGAGCCTAACGCAGCATTTTTTTGAACTGTCGATACCAGAGTTAATTTTATGGTGCGGCCAGAAAAAAGCCTGCGGAGCGTTAACAGCCCATCTACCGCCAAACTCCAAATCTAGGCCTTAGTCTCTGAATACAGCTTACCCTTCCCTCATGGGGATATTATCAGTCTTTTCTAGCATTATCACAGTCTTGTCTAGAAATAAATGACTGAACATACCTTATTGCAGCCTAACCTGCAAACCGTTCCCCCCAACTGAAGTTTTCTTGCACTCCTCAGTCCTTTGTGGGAAAAGCAGTGGATTTTAGTTACAACATGCTAAAATCATCTTCCTCCCTGCAGAAATCTTCATCTCCTTTCTGCTAGAGAGTAAATAGTACACACCGGTACCATTTAAAATAACAAACTCTTGCTTGTAGAAAATAAAAACTACAATTCTAACACCACATTCACTTTACCCTTCCGATTGCTTAGAGCCGGCAAAGAGAATGACTGGGGGGTGGAGCTAGAGGGGGAGCTATATGGACAGCTCTGCTGTGTGCTCTCTTTGCCACTTCCTGTTGGGAAGGAGAATATCCCACAAGTAAAGGATGAATCCGTGGACTCGATACATCTTACAAGAGAAATCTCTACGACCGATAACAGAGAACCTATGAAATAGATCCCCTAGAGGAAGACCATTGTATTCAAATAGGCAATACTCTCTTCACATCCCTCTGACATTCACTGCACTCTGAGAGGAAAACCGGGCTTCAGCCTGCTGCGAAGAACATATCAACGTAGAATCTAGCACAAACTTACTTCACCACCTCCATGGGAGGCAAAGTTTGTAAAACTGAATTGTGGGTGTTGTGAGGGGTGTATTTATAGGCATTTTAAGGTTTGGGAAACTTTGCCCCTCCTGGTAGGAATGTATATCCCATACATCACTAGCTCATGGACTCTTGCTAATTACCTGAAAGAAATAAAGATTAATAAATTATAATACTGTTCAAGGTATCGAATGTGTAAGCATAATATAATTGAATTTAACCATAGTTTAAAAAATAATTATAAGGTATATATAGGATAATTTTAATATGTTAACAATTTTAGTGGAGACTAGGAAAACAATAGTATTCAGGAAAAAAAGGAAAAAAAATGAGAAAAGTTTATAGCCTATTTGAAGGTTTTAGGTGAAAGATCCAGATCTAAATGTAGCCACCAATCAGCAAGCGCTACTCAGGGTCTGAACCAAATAGTAAATTAGAAAGTTTCTTAAAATTGCTTGCCCTATCTGAATCATGAAAGAAAAAATGTGGGTTTAGTATCTCTTTAATATAGAGAGAATCCAGGAACGTGGTCAGGCAGGCAAAGGTCAGCACCTTACACAGGAACGTGGTCAGGCAGACAAAGGTCAGCAACTTACAAGCTGTCTTAATACTGAGGGTATCCAGGAGAGCGGTCCGGCAGGCAGAGGTCAGGCAACTTAAAGCAGGCTTAATATAGAGAGAATCTTACAAGCAGTATAACAAAGAACACCCAAGAGACAAAACCGAATCCAACAAACGACCGCCTGATGTCATCAGGGAGGGCCGGCACACAGAGGCACACCTCACGTTGCTAGGCAACACAATACATACACAGACAGATCCGGGAGCGTCATCGGCACAGTGATGATCCGTGACACATCTCACAATCTGGTCGAAAACTTCCTGCCTCATCAAGGAGAAAAGTAAATGACTGAGAATCATGGGAAATGGGAGGGATTTAAAGCTCTGATGTGTCGGGTATCTGTTGCTGCCTTTTAGTGGTCAAGAGGGGAATTCCCAAACAAATTATGACTCGTGGACTCTCACCATCTGTGGAAAGATAATGGACTGTTTTATTTTGGATTTACTTCTGAGTTTGTTAATGTTTTATATTAAAATTATTGGTATTTAGAATATACATACACATTGATTTTGCATATATAATATATATATAAATATATATAAAATATCTTTATAGATCTTTAACGGTTTAATTATTTAGGATTAGTGCTGCTTAGTGTTCTATATAATGTGTTTTCATAGAATAGAAATAGATAATCTCATTAGGTAACATTATCACATTTTATATATGTATATATATATATATATATATATATATATATATATATATATATATATATCTTTATATCTATTTATATTTATATATTTAAGCTCACTGATCTATGCTGTTCTGCTTTCTCCTGAGCTCCTGAAGATGACAACAAACAGCCATCACTCTTCTTTCACATAATTGTGCCTTCTTGTGTCTTTTCTTCTTCCCACCGCACAGTTCAGCAGGAGCAGGCAGCTTCTGCAAGCTCGAAACAGGCCAACTGCTCCTATCTTTATTAGCCCTGCTTACAGGGTAACTCGACATCTATAGCATGAAAACAAGAGAGCAAAGAACAGAGGATAAAATGTTTCATTATTACCAAACATCACTTAATCTCTTTCACGTCTGACTAGGGATCAATCAACTCAGAATATTTTCATACAGCATTTACTGCCACATTCTATATAAGTGATGACCTCCCTATAACATACTGTGATAGGTTTTCTGTGCCATTTACTGCTATGGGACGTTTATCTTAATTAAAGTGGGCATAAATGTGTAAAAAGAAAACGCTCTGATGCCTTTGAGCAATTTATTATTGTATGGTTGCTAGCTTACAAGTGGCGCTTTAAAGTTAGTGCGCACGCAATATAACAATATCGTTCCTGTGTTAATTTACGCTCATATTACAAGTTGAAAGTAAATGCATAGCGCCGAGCACAATCTAAATTTGCGCTTGTCGGGCTAGATTGAGTGAAGACCTTGCGTAAATGGTCCTAGGGCTTTTTAAAAGTTGCACCAAATAAAACATAAATACATTAAAAACAAAATTTATGCTTACCTGAAAAATGTATTTCTTTCTTGACATGATGAGTCCACGGATCATCTAATTACTATTGGGAATATCACTGGTGCCTGAGGTTTATAACATAACAAAAAAAACCTGTCTTAAAAAACAGGGCGGGCCGTGGACTCACCGTGTCAAGAAAGAAAGAAATTTATCAGGTAAGCATAAATTTTGTTTTCTTTCTAATGACACAGTGAGTCCACGGATCATCTAATTAATATTGGGAATCAATACCCAAGCTAGAGGACACAGATGATAAGGGAGGGACAACACAGGGAACCTAAACAGAAGGCACCACTGCTTGAAGAACCTTTCTCCCAAAGGAAGCCTCAGCCAAGGCAAAAGTATCAAATTTATAGAATTTGGAAAAAGTGTGTAGAGAGGACCAAGTTGCAGCCTTGCAAATCTGTTCCACAGAAGCTTCGTTTTTGAATGCCCAGGAAGAGGAAACAGCCCTTGAAGAATGAGCCGTAACTATATCAGGAGGCTGCTGTCCAGCAGTTTCATAGGCCAAGCAAATGATACTCTTCAGCCACAAGGAAAGAGAAGTAGCCGTAGCTTTCTGCATCTTACATTTGCCAGAGAAAACCACAAACAGAGCAGACGACTGGTGAAAATCCTTAGTCACCTGTAAATAGAATTTCAAAGCACGCACCATGTCTAAGTTGTACAGCAGAAGTTCCTTATGAGAAGAAAGGTTAGGACATAAAGGAGGAACAACAATCTCCTGATTAATGTTCCGATCTGAAACCACTTTAGGGAGAAACCCTAACTTAGTACGCAAAACTACCTTATCCGAATGAAAAATAAGGTAAGGAGACTCATATTGTAATGGAGAGAGCTCTAAAACTCTACGAGTAGATGAAATAGCAACAAGAAACAAAACCTTCCAAGATAACAATTTAATATCTAAGGAATGCATAGGCTCAAACGGAGCCTGCTGAAGAACTTTAAGAACAAGGTTAAGACTCTAGGGAGGAGTAACCAGCTTAAACACAGGCCTGATCCTAACCAAGGCCTGACAGAACAATTGCACGTCTGGTACATGCGCCAAATGTTTATGTAACAAAATAGACAAGGCAGATATTTGACCCTTTAAGGAACTTGCCGATAAACCTTTCTCCAAACCCTCTTGGAGAAAAGACAAAATTCTAGGAATCCGAACTCTACTCCAAGAGTAGCCTCTGGATTCACATCAATGAAGATATTTACGCCATATCTTATGGTAAATCTTTCTAGTCATGGTCTCAATGACCGACTCAGAAAAACCACACTTAGATAAAATTAAGCGTTCAATCTCCAAGCAGTCAGCTTAAGAGAAACTAGATTTGGATGAAGGAAGGGCCCTTGAAGTAGAAGGTCCTTCCTCAATGGAAGTCTCCAAGGTGGAATAAATGACATCTCCACTAGGTCTGCATATCAGATTCTTCTATGCCACGGCGGTGCAATGAGGATCACCGACGCCCCCTCCTGTTTGATTCAAGCAATGACCTGAGAAAGGAGAGCGAACAGGGGAAATAGGTATGCAAAACTGAAATTCCAAGGTACCGCCAGAGCATCTATCAGTACAGCCTGAGGATCCCTTGACCTCGACCCGTACCTCGGGAGCTTAGCATTCTGCTGAGATGCCATGAGATCAAGTTCCGGCTGTCCCCATTTGAGAATCAAGCTGGAAAACACTTCCGGATGGAGTTCCCACTCCCCCGGGTGAAAGGTCTGTCTGCTCAGAAAATTCGCTTCCCAATTGTCCACTCCTGGAATGTGGATCGCAGACAGAGAGCAGTTGTGGGTCTCCGCCCACTGAATAATCTTGGCTACCTCTGTCATGGCCAAGGAACTCCAAGTTCCCCCCTGATAAATTGCTGTACGCCACTGAAGTTATGTTGTCTGACTGGAACCTGATAAACCGGGTCGAAGCTAACTGAGGCCAGGCCAGGAGACTATTGAAGATTGCTCTCAGCTCCAGAATGTTTATGGGTAGAACCGACTCCTTCCAAGTCCAAGTCCCCAGAGCCTTTAGAGAGCCCCAGACTGCTCCCCATCCCAACAGGCTCGTGTCCATTGTCACAATCACCCAGGTTGGTCTGCGGAAGCAGGTTCCCTGGGAGAGATGATCCTGAGACAACCACCAAAGAAGATAATCCCTGGTCTCCTGATCCAGATGTAATCGCGGAGACAGATCCGCATAATCTCTGTTCCATTGCTTGAGCATGCATAACTGCAGAGGTCTGAGATGGAAACTGGCAAACGGAATGATGTTCATGGCAGCTACCATCAGACCGATTACCACCATACATTGAGCTACTGATGGCCGAGGAGAGGACTGAAGCGTCAGACAAGAATCGAAAATCTTTGATTTCCTGACTTCTGTCAGAAAAATTTTCATTGATAGGGAATCTATTATGGTTCCCAAGAAAACTACCCTTGTAGTTGGAATTAAGGAACTCTTTTCCAAATTCACCTTCCATCCGTGAGATCGCAGGAAGGATAACAGCATCTCCGTGTGGGAGTTTGCTTATTGAAAGGATGGCGCCTGAACCAGGATGTCGTCCAGATAAGGTGCCACTGCAATGCCCCGCAACCGGAGCACCGCCAACACGGAGCTGTGGCAAGGCCGAATGGAAGAGCCACAAACTGGAAGTGTTCATCTAGGAATGCGAACCACAGAAACCTGTGATGATCCCTGTGGATGGGAACATGTAGGTACACGTCCTTTAAATCTACCATTGTCATAAATTGACCCTCTTGAACCAAGGGAAGAATAGAACAAATAGTTTCCATCTTGAAGGACGGTACTCTGAGGAATTTGTTTAGACTTTAAAGATCTAAAATTGGTCTGAAAGTTCCCTCTTTTTTGGTAACCACAAACAGATTGGAGTAAAATCTCAGACCTTGTTCCTGCATTGGAACAGGAACTATCACTCCCAGGTCGGAAAGGTCCCGAACACAGTGTAAGAACGCCTCTCTTTTTATCTGGTCTACAGATAATCTTGAAAGCAGAAACCTGCCCCTGGGAGGAAAGGTCTTGAACTCTAGTTTGTATCCCTGGGACACAATGTCCACCGCCCAGGGATATTGAACATCCCGAACCCAAGCCTGAGCGAAGAAAGAAAGTCTGCCCCCCTACAAGATCAGGCCCTTCATGCTTACTGAGTCATTAGCGGGTTTCTTAGAATGCTTTCCCTTGGTCCAAGTCTGGTTAGGCCTCCAGGAAGGCTTGGACTGTTCCTGCTTGGTAGAGGGAGAGGAAGGCTTACCCTTGAAGTTTTGAAAGGAATGAAAAATTACTCTGATGACCCTTCTGCTTATTCCTCTTATCCTGAGGGAAGAAATGACCCTTTCCTCCCGTAATGTCAGAAATAATTTCCGCCAATCCCAGAGCAAACAAGGTCTTACCCTTGTAAGGGATCACCAAAAGCTTAGACTTAGACAACACATCCGCAGACCAGGATTTCAACCATAAGGCGCTGCGGGCCAGTACGGCAAACCCAGAAATGTTTGCTCCCAGCTTGATAACCTGTAGGGAAGCATCCATAATAAAAGAATTGGCCAACTTAAGGGCCTTGATCCTATCCTGGATCTCTTCAAGAGGAGTGTCTGTCTGAACAGAATCAGACAACGCATCAAACCAGTATGCAGTATGCACTAGTGACATAGCAATACATACCGCAGGTTGCCATTGTAAGCCCTGATCCATAGGATCTATGGGAATAGTGGTTCTCTTACCTAAGGTGGAAATTGCCCATTCCACCTTGGGGACCGTCTGCCAAGACTCCTTGATAGAGTCAGCAATAGGAAACATCTTCTTAAAATAGGGGATGGAGAAAAAGGGATACCCGGTCTCTCCCATTCCCTAGCAATAATCTCTGTAGCCCGATCTGGTACGGGAAAAACCTCCACCATGGAAGGTACATCAAAATACTTGTTAAGTTTACTAGACTTCTTAGGATTGACTACGACTGTAGTGTCATAGTCGTCCAAGGTAGCCAAAACCTCCTTAAGTAGTAAACGGAGGTGTTCCAGCTTAAACCTGAAGGATACAACTTCAGCATCAGAAGAAGGAACTACACTGTCTGAGTCTGAGATTTCAGCATCAGTTGATAGAAATATCGAGGGGGTGTTTAAGTTTTTAACATATTACATAAGGTGAAGAACTTTATAAATATTATCTCTAGCCTCCCGCTGTGGGACAAACCCAACTTGATCATGGTGAATTAAATTTGGAAGGAAATTGTTAATTCTATTTGCCAAAATCTTTGCATATAGCTTCAGGTCTACATTTAGTAAGCAGATAGGCCTAAAATTTACCGGGGAGGTTGGTGGTTTGACCCATTTTTTGCCTGCATCATAGTGTTTGCAAAGTTATTGGAGACTGAAACATAGTTAAAGAGATTAAGAAGGTGCAGAATGAGTTGGGCCTTAAAGGTTTTATAATATCTATTTGAAAAGCCGTCAGGGCCAGGGGCTTTGTCCGGTTTCAAATCTTTTATAGCGTCTGAGATCTCTTTACTTGTAATTGGGGAGTCTAAAAAATCTCTCTCAGTAGGGTCCAATTTGGGAAGATTTATGTTACTAAGATACTTGTCACACAATTTCTTATGTGATTCTGAGATTCTTTTAGGGAACAGATTGTATAGCTTATGGTAAAATTATTTAAAAGTTTTGCCTATGGTTTTCGTGTCTTCTATTGCCGAACCCTGATGCGATATAAGAGAATGAATATATGATTGTAGTGTTTGCTTTTTCAGAGCTCTGGCCAGAAGTTTGCCCGATTTGTTACCTTCCCCATAATATTTCTGTTTTATAAATGTTTGGTGCTTTTGAGATTCTATTTGTAAATGTTGAAAAAGGTTACTACGTTTATCATTCAAAGCAGCGAGGAGAGACTGGTCGCTCGGATTTAATTTTAGGAGGTAACCTCCAGTGCTAATCTAGTGTAGGTTTTTAAGGATTGCTTACGATTATAGGTTTTAATCTTAATAAACTCGCCTCTTATAAAGGCTTTGTGGGCTTCCCAGACTATGGTGGGATTAGACTCTGGAAGGTTGTTGAGGGAGAAGTACAAATCTAGTTGTTTATTCAATCTCTCCAGAATCTGCGGATCCAACAACAGTGAATCGTCTAACCTCCATACAAAGGGTTTAATCGGGATTGAGGGACATTTCACAGTACATTCCACCGAGGAGTGGTCTGACCATGAAGTATGTTTTACGTGAATTACTCTAACAAGGGATAATGCAATATGGTCTTCTAATATATAGTCAATCCTGGAGTGACTTGTTTGTGGATTTGAGAAGAAAGTATAATCTTTCATTTGTGGGTGGAAGTATCTCTAAGCATCATGGAGAGTCAAGGATTTTATATCTCTCCATATAGAATGGAGTAGTTTCTGATTAGTTCTGGTGTTGGGATTTGAGCTTTCAGGAACCAAGGGAATATTTTGGTCACCCGCAACTATAAGAGGGCCTTTATAAAGGTCAGTGACTTTAGTGGTGATTCAGGAGAAAAATTTATCTTGGCCTGAGTTAGGAGCATAAAGATTCACTATGATGATCGGCTTACGAAATAACAAACCAGTAATGCCCAAGTATCTACCTTCCTTATATTTGTCCATTTGCTAGAGTTTAAATGAAATGGTTTTGTGAATTAGTATGCTCACTCCATTCGTTTTTTTAGCAACATTTGTGCTATGATAATGCTGGGGGTAATGGGAAGAAAAGTACCTGGGGATTGTGCCACCTTTAAAATGGATTTCCTGTATCAATAATATATGCCCCCCCCCCCCCTCTTACGTAAGTCCCGTAAAGCTAGGGCCTGTTTGCTAGGGCAATTAAACCCATTTACATTTTACATTTTGTGTAATAATCTGAACATTTTGCGCATTTAAAAACAACCTTGTCATGTTATCTTACCAAATGAGCAACCGGGTGATTGTAGAGCCAGTTTTGATACAGTAACATTTCCAACATTTGTCAAAGAACCCTGGACAAACCATAATAAAACATTTAAATAACAATAATGCAAAAAAATATTAATAATAACTGAAAGCACACAACAGGTGTAACTAAAATGGAAGAGAATTGAAATCCTCTTAAGTAGGAGAGAAAATCCCCTATTGGGCATGTTTATATTTATTAAAGGTATGAAACACCACTGGGTGTGAAGAGGGTAATTAAAAAGGATGTTCCTTTGAACATATAATAAAGTGTTAGATGGGCGTTCGGCCTCTGATTAATTGCAATAAGGAATTATTAAAATTCAGACTAGGCCTGTGTTGTGACATATCCTGAAAGCTTATATGGGACACAAGGTCCGTGATCAATAATAAACAATCAGTAACACTAAGGGTGTGTTACTACTAGGGGGCGCACAGGACCTTATATGATTATTATGTAAATAGGCTAAGAGAGAAGAGAACAAGATATTACATATAATAACTATAATAAAATATACTATACGGAATAATGTAAACAAAAAAGAAACAATTCTTATAAATATGGGACTATGAGAAACATAGGATACAACACAAATAATAGCAAATACAGTAATAAGAAATTCCTGAAAGGTTCTTATCTGGAAATGCTGTCTTCTTCTGCAATGTTATATAGATGGTAAATGTCCCAATTGGGGTGGGTATAGTCCCAAATGATGAATGTGATCAAATACCAGGATGATCAATGATCAGGAACACAGATGATGACTGGAGTCAGCTGCTTTGTCAGGGAAATCAGGATCTAAGAGCAAGTTTTCTCTGTGAAAAAAATCACAAAAAGACAAAGGCGCCTCCTAGTGTAATACAGTTGGTGAAAGAGATTTGTTAGGTAATCAAAAAGGTACTCACAAGTGGAGCAGCACCCAATTGTGCTAAATCAAACAGACTGGGATCTCACAGTGTCCCAGCTCACTGACACTGCAAGGAAACTGGTTTCTCCAATGTCTTGCCGGACTGACAGAGCTCAGACTCTCACAAAGAGGTTTACATAAAACCAAATTTTATTAATAAAATAAAAATCTCAGTGTCTCATGACACTAGATATTAAAAGAACAAGCAACGCGTTTCTCAGACTGCTGTCTGTTTCATCAGCCTGATGAAACAGACAGCAGTCTGAGAAACGCATTGCTTGTTCTTTTAATATCTAGTGTCATGAGACACTGAGATTTTTATTTTATTAATAAAATTTGGTTTTATGTAAACCTCTTTGTGAGAGTCTGAGCTCTGTCAGTCCGGCAAGACATTGGAGAAACCAGTTTCCTTGCAGTGTCAGTGAGCTGGGACACTGTGAGATCCCAGTCTGTTTGATTTAGCACAATTGGGTGCTGCTCCACTTGTGAGTACCTTTTTGATTACCTAACAAATCTCTTTCACCAACTGTATTACACTAGGAGGCGCCTTTGTCTTTTTGTGATTTTTTTCACAGAGAAAACTTGCTCGTGATCAATAATACACTATTACCAGGTAGGAGGAAACATCACAATACGTAGATTACATGAACATTAACCACTATGCCCACTTCCCAACATCTTCAAACCACATACTTAAGTGATGCTTATGCGGAACCTAGAATATAGTCTACTCCGGTGTAACATCAAGTCTATGCACTTAAATAAAAACTTGCAGCATACAACAATTACCATCCCAGGGCAGTCAGTCAATCAAATCAGGTGGTGTAGAGCCAGGTTTATTTTTGCGGGGTCTCTTTGAAGATACATCTTGCCATTCTCCTCTTTGAGGGAGCGGTGGTGGGTGCAATGTCCCTGTCGTGGCAGGCTGATTGGTGTCCTCTTGAAGTGGAGGTAGGTTGATGTCTAGGTCCTTGCAAATCTGGCCAATTTCTTCCTGCGAGTGACACAACATCTTCCTGTCTTTCCATGTGATTTGCAAGTGGAACGGGTGACCCCATCTGTATGGGATATTAAGTAGTCGTAGTTTGGTCGTTAGTGGCCTGAGCTCTCTCCTTTTCAATAAAGTTCTGTGTGTCAGGTCTTCAAAAACCTGTAAGGGATCTGATCTGAATTTTATTGGATACTTTTGCCTCGCCTTTTTCATTAATTCTTCTTTCATAGGATAACTAGTGATTTTGACAATTACATCTCTTGGTGGTTGGTCCCCCAAGGGCCTAGCTCTCAGGGCTCTGTGGAAACGATCAAGGGCTATGGTGGCATCATCGCCAGTAGAGATGTGAAAAGGCCTTGTAGATATGACTCAAGATCTGTAGGGGCCACTGTTTCGGGGATTCCCCGGATTCTAATGTTGCTACGACGGCTCCTGTTTTCCAGGTTGTCTATTTTGTTTTCCATCTGAGCCATGGCATTGTCCTGTTTGACTACTTTAGCCCTAAGAAAAGTAAGATTAGAATTGGAAAGGTCAGATTGACCCTCTAGCTTCTCCACCCTCTGGCCAATGTCTGTGATTTCCTTTTTTATTTCTGCAATCTCCTCTCGGATGCACTGCTTAACTTGGGACGCCAGTGAGGTAAAGTCTTTTTTTGATGGCAGAGAATCTAACAAAGCCTTAGGGATAGTGATAGCTGAGGCCTAATTTTCTGATTCAGATTCTGACGATGATGAGGGGGTTCTTGAGTGTACCTCAGTGGGCTTGGTCTGAGCGGGAGTCGGGAGTTCAAAAGTTTTAAAGAAATTATTTACTGAAGGAGTCGGCCCCTGCTTTTTGTTTGCCTTATACAACTTATTTCCCTTTTTAGGCGACATATTGACCTCTCAGAGTTTATAAAATATTTCAAAGAATCCCCACAGCAAATATCTTCCAAGTGGATGGCAGGTAGGGTGATGCAAAAAGGGGATTTGTATTTAAAAGGAGGAGCTTTGTAGTTTGATTGCAAGTTACACCAATTTTTCTTGTAAAAGCATAATTATATATGCTCTCTTAACTTCCCCACTACCATAGTACACATACGTTGATCACAATGCAACATAACAAACTTCAAGTTTTATTTGTGAAGGACACCAAGCAGCTCTTATCAACATACGTGTTTTGCTCAGGAGCAACTGCAGGCAATAGGAGCAATAAAAACTAACATACTGCAAGCTTCTGAGGTTATAAACTGTGCAGGCCAGGCCCAGTTATATGTGAGTCACAGACCTGTTGCATATATTTTAATTTGTGTAGAGAAGCAGGTGTCCCATCACAACGTGATCATTCATAAGTGCCAGGGTTATAGCGCCATATTCACGCAGAGATCAGGTGCTTAAATGGACTTATATAGATATGGCATGTTATTGTGTGCCGTATTAATCTCCGTGTTTACCCCCTTATTCAGCTGACATATAATGGGCTCAAGTATCAGCCGCTGCATCTAAAGTCGGCAGACCACGTGGCCTACCCTGCCGCAATGTAGATCGCTCAAAAGCCGAGTCCAAGTTCACGCTGGGTTGTCTAGCCCCTGTTTCTTCTGTTAAGTGTGATCAGTCCACGGGTCATCATTACTTCTGGGATATTACTCCTCCCCAACAGGAAGTGCAAGAGGATTCACCCAGCAGAGCTGCATATAGCTCCTCCCCTCTACGTCACTCCCAGTCATTCTCTTGCACCCAACGACTAGATAGGATGTGTGAGAGGACTATGGTGATTATACTTAGTTTTATATCTTCAATCAAAAGTTTGTTATTTTAAAATAGCACCGGAGTGTGTTATTATCTCTCTGGCAGAGTTTGAAGAAGAATCTACCAGAGTTTTTGTTATGATTTTAGCCGGAGTAGTTAAGATCATATTGCTGTTTCTCGGCCATCTGAGGAGAGGTAAACTTCAGATCAGGGGACAGCGGGCAGATGAATCTGCATAGAGGTATGTAGCAGTTTTTATTTTCTGACAATGGAATTGATGAGAAAATCCTGCCATACCGATATAATGTCATGTATGTATACTTTACACTTCAGTATTCTGGGGAATGGTACTTCACTAGAATTACACTGTAAGAAATACATAAAGCTGTTTAATAACTAGAGATTATGTTTAACGTTTTTGCTGGAATGTAAAATCGTTTTCATTTACTGAGGTACTGAGTGAATACATGTTTGGGCACTATTTTTCCACTTGGCAGTTGCTTAATCTGTTTTTCTGACAGTTTCTGTTCTCCCTCACTGCTGTGTGTGAGGGGGAGGGGCCGTTTTTTTGGCGCTTTTACTGCATCAAATATTTCAGTCAGCAAGTCATTGTATTCCCTGCATGATCCGGTTCATCTCTACAGAGCTCAGGGGTCTTCAAAACTTATTTTGAGGGAGGTAATTTCTCTCAGCAGAGCTGTGAGAATTATAGTTTGACTGAGATAAAAAACGTTTATTCTGTAATTTGTTTCCTGCTTTCAGAATTTGTTATCTTTGCTAATGGGATTAAACCTTTGCTAAAGTTGTGTTGTTTACAAGGATTGAGGCTATAACTGTTTCAATTTATTAATTTTCAACTGTCATAGATCTTCTGTGCTTCTTAAAGGCACAGTACGTTTTAATATTATTCTAATTGAATTGTATTTCCAAGTTGCAAGTTTATTTGCTAGTGTGTTAAACATGTCTGATTCAGAGGATGATACCTGTGTCATTTGTTGCAATGCCAAAGTGGAGCCCAATAGAAATTTATGTACTAACTGTATTGATGCTACTTTAAATAAAAGTCAATCTGTACAAATTGAACAAATTTCACCAAACAACGAGGGGAGAGTTATGCCGACTAACTCGCCTCACGTGTCAGTACCTACATCTCCCGCTCAGAGGGAGGTGCGTGATATTGTAGCGCCGAGTACATCTGGGCGGCCATTACAAATCACATTACAGGATATGGCTACTGTTATGACTGAGGTTTTGGCTAAATTACCAGAACTAAGAGGTAAGCGTGATCACTCTGGGGTGAGAACAGAGTGCGCTGATAATATTAGGGCCATGTCAGACACTGCGTCACAGGTGGCAGAACATGAGGACGGAGAACTTCATTCTGTGGGTGACGGTTCTGATCCAAACAGACTGGATTCAGATATTTCAAATTTTAAATTTAAACTGGAAAACCTCCGTGTATTACTAGGGGAGGTGTTAGCGGCTCTGAATGATTGTAACACAGTTGCAATACCAGAGAAAATGTGTAGGTTGGATAAATATTTTGCGGTACCGACGAGTACTGAGGTTTTTCCTATACCTAAGAGACTTACTGAAATTGTTACTAAGGAGTGGGATAGACCCGGTGTGCCGTTCTCACCCCCTCCGATATTTAGAAAAATGTTTCCAATAGACGCCACCACAAGGGACTTATGGCAAACGGTCCCTAAGGTGGAGGGAGCAGTTTCTACCTTAGCTAAGCGTACCACTATCCCGGTGGAGGATAGCTGTGCTTTTTCAGATCCAATGGATAAAAAGTTAGAGGGTTACCTTAAGAAAATGTTTGTTCAACAAGGTTTTATATTGCAACCCCTTGCATGCATTGCGCCGATCACGGCTGCAGCGGCATTCTGGATTGAGTCTCTGGAAGAGAACATTGGTTCAGCTACTCTGGACGACATTACGGACAGGCTTAGAGTCCTTAAACTAGCTAATTCATTCATTTCGGAGGCCGTAGTACATCTTACTAAACTTACGGCGAAGAATTCAGGATTCGCCATTCAGGCACGCAGGGCGCTGTGGCTAAAATCCTGGTCAGCTGATGTTACTTCTAAGTCTAAATTGCTTAATATACCTTTCAAAGGGCAGACCTTATTCGGGCCCGGGTTGAAAGAGATTATCGCTGACATTACAGGAGGTAAAGGCCATGCCCTGCCTCAGGACAAAGCCAAAGCCAAGACTAGACAGTCTAATTTTCGTTCCTTTCGTAATTTCAAAGCTGGAGCAGCATCAACTTCCTCTGCACCAAAACAGGAAGGAGCTGTTGCTCGCTACAGACAAGGCTGGAAACCTAACCAGTCCTGGAACAAGGGCAAGCAGACTAGGAAACCTGCTGCTGCCCCTAAGACAGCATGAATTGAGGGCCCCCGATCCGGGATCGGATCTAGTGGGGGGCAGACTTTCTCTCTTCGCCCAGGCTTGGGCAAGAGATGTTCAGGATCCCTGGGCGCTAGAGATAATATCTCAGGGATACCTTCTGGACTTCAAATACTCTCCTCCAAGAGAGAGATTTCATCTGTCAAGATTGTCAACAATCCAGACAAAGAAAGAGGCGTTTCTACGCTGCGTACAAGAGCTCTTGTTAATGGGAGTAATCCATCCAGTTCCACGATCGGAACAGGGACAGGGGTTTTACTCAAATCTGTTTGTGGTTCCCAAAAAAGAGGGAACTTTCAGACCAATCCTGGACTTAAAGATCCTAAACAAATTCCTAAGAGTTCCATCGTTCAAGATGGAGACTATTCGGACAATTTTACCTATGATCCAAGAGGGTCAGTACATGACCACTTTAGATTTAAAAGATACTTACCTTCACATACCGATTCACAAAGATCATTATCGGTACCTAAGGTTTGCCTTCCTAGACAGGCATTACCAGTTTGTGGCTCTTCCATTCGGATTGGCTACAGCTCCAAGAATCTTCACAAAGGTTCTGGGTGCTCTTCTGGCGGTACTAAGACCGCGGGGAATCTCGGTAGCTCCATACCTAGACGACATTCTGATACAAGCTTCAAGCTTTCAAACTGCCAAGTCTCATACAGAGTTAGTGCTGGCATTTCTAAGTTCACATGGATGGAAGGTGAACGAAAAGAAAAGTTCACTCGTTCCACTCACAAGAGTTCCCTTCCTGGGGACTCTTATAGATTCTGTAGAAATGAAGATTTACCTGACAGAGGACAGGCTAACAAGACTTCAAAGTGCTTGCCGCACCCTTCATTCCATTCAACACCCGTCAGTGGCTCAATGCATGGAGGGAATCGGCTTAATGGTAGCGGCAATGGACATAGTACCCTTTGCACGCTTACACCTCAGACCACTGCAACTGTGCATGCTAAGTCAGTGGAATGGGGATTACTCAGACTTATCCCCTTCTCTGAATCTGGATCAAGAGACCAGAAATTCTCTTCTATGGTGGCTTTCTCGGCCACATCTGTCCAGGGGGATGCCATTCAGCAGACCAGACTGGACAATTGTAACAACAGACGCCAGCCTTCTAGGTTGGGGTGCCGTCTGGAATTCTCTGAAGGCTCAGGGACAATGGAGTCAGGAGGAGAGTCTCCTGCCAATAAACATTCTGGAATTGAGAGCAGTTCTCAATGCCCTCCTGGCTTGGCCCCAGTTGACAACTCGGGGGTTCATCAGGTTTCAGTCGGACAACATCACGACTGTAGCTTACATCAACCATCAGGGAGGGACAAGAAGCTCCCTAGCAATGATGGAAGTATCAAAGATAATTCTCTGGGCAGAGTCTCACTCTTGCCACCTGTCAGCAATCCACATCCCGGGAGTGGAGAACTGGGAGGCGGATTTCTTAAGTCGTCAGACTTTTCATCCGGGGGAGTGGGAACTTCATCCGGAGGTCTTTGCCCAAATACTTCGACGTTGGGGCAAACCAGAGATAGATCTCATGGCTTCTCGACAGAACGCCAAGCTTCCTCGTTACGGGTCCAGATCCAGGGATCCAGGAGCAGTCCTGATAGATGCTCTGACAGCACCTTGGGACTTCAGGATGGCTTACGTGTTTCCACCCTTCCCGTTGCTTCCGCGATTGATTGCCAGAATCAAACAAGAGAGAGCATCAGTGATTCTAATAGCACCTGCGTGGCCACGCAGGACTTGGTATGCAGACCTGGTGGACATGTCATCCTGTCCACCTTGGTCTCTACCTCTGAAACAGGACCTTCTGATACAGGGTCCCTTCAAACATCAAAATCTAACTTCTCTGAAGCTGACTGCTTGGAAATTGAACGCTTGATTTTATCAAGACGTGGGTTTTCTGAGTCAGTTATTGATACCTTAATACAGGCTAGGAAACCTGTTACCAGAAAGATTTACCATAAGATATGGCGTAAATACCTATATTGGTGTGAATCCAAAGGTTACTCTTGGAGTAAGGTTAGGATTCCTAGGATATTGTCTTTTCTACAAGAAGGTTTAGAAAAGGGTTTATCTGCTAGTTCATTAAAGGGACAGATCTCAGCTCTGTCCATTCTGTTACACAAACGTCTGTCAGAAGTTCCTGACGTCCAGGCTTTTTGTCAGGCTTTGACCAGGATTAAGCCTGTGTTTAAAACTGTTGCTCCACCATGGAGTCTAAACCTTGTTCTTAATGTTTTTCAGGGCGTTCCGTTTGAACCCCTTCATTCCATTGATATAAAGTTGTTATCTTGGAAAGTTCTATTTTTAATGGCTATTTCCTCGGCTCGAAGAGTCTCTGAATTATCAGCCTTACATTGTGATTCTCCTTATTTGATTTTTCATTCGGATAAGGTAGTCCTGCGTACTAAACCTGGGTTCTTACCTAAGGTAGTTACTAACAGGAATATCAATCAAGAGATTGTTGTTCCTTCTTTATGCCCAAATCCTTCTTCAAAGAAGGAACGTCTACTGCACAACCTGGATGTAGTCCGTGCTCTAAAATTTTACTTACAGGCAACTAAGGAATTTCGACAAACGTCTTCTCTGTTTGTCATTTACTCTGGGCAGAGGAGAGGTCAAAAAGCTTCCGCTACCTCTCTTTCTTTTTGGCTTCGTAGCATAATTCGTTTAGCTTATGAGACTGCTGGACAGCAGCCTCCTGAAAGAATTACAGCTCATTCTACTAGAGCTGTGGCTTCCACTTGGGCCTTCAAGAATGAGGCCTCTGTTGAACAGATTTGCAAGGCTGCAACTTGGTCTTCGCTTCATACTTTTTCCAAATTTTACAAATTTGACACTTTTGCTTCATCGGAGGCTATTTTTGGGAGAAAGGTTCTTCAGGCAGTGGTTCCTTCTGTATAAAGAGCCTGCCTATCCCTCCCGTCATCCGTGTACTTTTGCTTTGGTATTGGTATCCCAGAAGTAATGATGACCCGTGGACTGATCACACTTAACAGAAGAAAACATAATTTATGCTTACCTGATAAATTCCTTTCTTCTGTAGTGTGATCAGTCCACGGCCCGCCCTGTTTTTAAGGCAGGTAAATATTTTTTAATTTATACTCCAGTCACCACTTCACCCTTGGCTTTTCCTTTCTCGTTGGTCCTTGGTCGAATGACTGGGAGTGACGTAGAGGGGAGGAGCTATATGCAGCTCTGCTGGGTGAATCCTCTTGCACTTCCTGTTGGGGAGGAGTAATATCCCAGAAGTAATGATGACCCGTGGACTGATCACACTACAGAAGAAAGGAATTTATCAGGTAAGCATAAATTATGTTATCTCATCGCCACTGTCCTCTTGCTCAGCGGTAGGCAGCTTTAGGTCCTCTCATAACTCTATCTGTAGACCCCTTTAAAACGTAACCATGAGCTCTGATCACCCACTTGGGTGTCTTTAAGCTGCGTGGGTGCCAAGATATTGCCCAACGAAACTCCTTTTCTGAAGGAACATTTACATCCCTTCTTAACTGTTTCTTCTAAAGTCCCATCTGCTGCCAATAGTCTGAAATTTTTTTGCACTGTTACAGATTTGATAGTATTGCATGCTGTAATCTGTAGTGAAATTTTTTTTTCCCTCTATTAGTTTGTTTTATTAGCTACAGATTTTTCAAGCAATGTACGTCTATCAACAGTGGCAACTTCCTGTCTTGTCCTTGCAACCACATGTTGATTATAGCCCCTGCTAAGCTTGATTGAGAATTTAAGGTCTCAATCAAGTATAAACAGGATTGTATTTGTAATATTTGCCTGTTAATAGACAGTCTAGGGTTGAGACAATTTAATTAATAGCATTGGATACTTGAGTATTCTCACCCCAATTCCAGGATACAATTTAATTAGATTAAGCTACATAGTAAGAAATAACACTGCAATGGATGAACAGATGAAAAGTATGTTTCTAATTATACATATCTATTTAACTGCGGTAATACTATTTTACCCCATTAGTTTTGGGATTTAGCAGTTAGTACATTTAAGAAATTATTTAACTAAGCAGACTGTACATTTATGTCCATATGTTTTAATGGTCTATACTATGTTTGACTTAGGTGGAGTATAGCATAATAATGAATTGCTGGATGAATAATAAATTATAATTTCTTTTGTGTAATTAAGTTGATATGTTACTATCCTAGCTTTGTTAACGGTGTCATGGGGTTGTTGAAGTTATAAAAAAATCACAGCTGTTTTCAAGTTACATTTTATTTGAGTGTTACTTAATGTAGCCAATTCTTAAAAAGGTAAATTCAATATGTTGCAATCATTGTTAGAGTGTGTCATGTAAATTGCTATAGCCCTATGTTTAGCTGAGTTTGCAATGTAGGGTTAAATAGTCAATTAACATTCAAGCTAAACTGGACAGCAATGAAACGGTTAACTTTAAACATGGATCCCTAGCGAATCAAATGTTTTTACACCTCTTAAATAGCCCATTAGTGAGAAGGTGGTCAGGAAGCTATGAGTACGGCAATGTAGCCGAAACGCGTAAGCTTTGGACACTAAGGGCATGTTTTTTCTGTGTCTGTGCATGTACCGCTTTTAAACGGATTAATAAAGTAAAGAAAGTTTTAATTGCAGCTCCGGACTTTGTGTTTTTTCAAGGGTGAGGAGGGAGGCTGAGAGGGTAAAGAAAAGCTCTTTGTGATTGAGGGAAGGATGTGGTGTGTGTGAGGTAGAGGGGAGATGGGAGGGTAAGGAGGGGGCTGGGTGAAGGAGTTGGGGCTAAGAGAGTGAGGAGGGCGCTAAGAGGGTGAGGGGGCTAAGAAGATGAGGAGGAGGTTGTGTTTTTTTCTGGGGACCCTTCATGGATTCTTGCACTGGGGCCCTGAGGTTTCTAGTTACACATCTTTACCTGAACTGCAAAACCATAGCCATTTTACAAACAAAAAGACAGTTTTAAGTGCTTCTAAAACATTTATTTTACATGAAGATCTTTTGTAATGCAATGTTTAATTTCTGATGCATAACTAAAAACGTCTTTCATGTCCCATTACAGTTTAATAGCGGCAACATTTGCTGAATTATTATCGAAAAGCTACGCTGATTTATTTTTTAGAGTTAGGACTTGAACAACAAAATTTCTGATACTAGAAAACAAACACTTGAGCTTTATCACTTAGACTAGTTAACATACCAAGCCAGACGGGCCACTTTCAGTCCCAGTAAGATGCACACTGAAAACAAAATCAAATTTGTTAGGTATTAGGCAATGGTCAGTAACATAGATGCAAAGAAGAAAAGAGAGGAAGATAAACAGAAAGAGAAGAATTGAAAGTGAAAAACAGAAGAGGCAATGGGGAGAAGGAACAATGTTAACTGACAGCAATGAAAAGTCACTTTACCTTGGCTGTCTTATCAGTTGCTGCCAGAACTCTGGCCTGTAATGATGTTTAGCGGGATGCACAGCTGAATCTGATAGAATAGACTCAGGCTGAAATCGGTGTACTACCTTAGACCGTCTGAAAGAGAAATAAATGAAAGGGTAAAATTTAAGTCAGGGGTGCAAGCTCATAATAGAAATTCTTCTCATATGCTTCTGTAACTTGACTGCAGTGCACTTAGGGCCAGATTATGAGTGGCATGCTAAATGTAGCTCATTTTTTTGGCTTTTTGCACGAGATGGAAATAGCGTGCATATTACGAGTTAAAAGTAAACACAAAGATATGAACTCTCAGGTGTTAGGAAAAAAAGGGCTGCAAAGGGCTTTAGCATAGATAGATACATACATTTTATATGTATATATATATATATGTGTGTGTGTACAAATGTATTCAGGTATTTGTGTTTTACTGTATATGTGCTGTACATATTTCACATTAAAATGTTCTTCAATTACAGGATAGTGTACTTTTTATTGTAACTGCATGTTTATATATATATATATATATATATATATATATATATATATATATATATCTATTCCTATAGATATATAGCTATAGATATGCATTTTACATTACAACAGTATCAGATAAATATATACTGTAATTAATAAATATATAATTAATACTAAAAGTACATTATTTTTTATGTTAAAGGAATACTAAACCCAAAATTTTCTTTCATGATTCAGGTAGAGAATACAATTTTAAACAACATTCCAATTTACTTCTATTATCTAATTTGCTTCATTCTTTAGATATCCTTTACTGAAGAAATAGTGATGCACATGGGTGAGCAAATCACATGAGGCATCTATGTGCTGCCACCAATCAGCAGCTACTGAGCCTATCTAGATATGCTTTTCAGCAAAGGATATCAAGAGAATGAAGCAACTTAGATAATAGAAGTAAATTAGAAAGATGTTTGAAATTGCATGTTCTTTCTAAATCATGAAAGAAAAAAATTGGGTTTCATGTCCCTTTACATACATAGGAATGTAAAATATGCTTAACGTAATTTTTATTCTTAAATATATATTTCTATATATATATATCTGATACTGTTAATGTAAAATACATATATATATCTATAGGAATGGATATACAAGTATAGGTGTTATAGGTGTGTATATATATATATATATATATATATATATGTGTGTGTGTGTGTGTGTGTGTGTATTTACAATAAAAAGGACATTGTTCTGTATGTGAAGAACATTGGAATTTGAAACATTAAAGGGACATTCCAGTCAAAATAAACCCACATTTTAAATAATGCTGCTGTTCAGATTATCAGTGGGGCTTGTATCATGTCAGCAATTAACAAATTGAGTAATTACCAGATGGTACAAGCATCTTAGGCTCTACGAACAAGTGTTGTGTTTAAATGCTGGTGCACGGTGCATACTTAAATACACTTTTGAAACAGCTATAGCTTTTATTAGAAGCCTTTTTGCTAATGCATGTATACTACAAAACTGCTTCAGTTCAATACCGAAATGCACCCATGTGGTTTCCAATTTGGCTGGAACATCCCTTTAATAATTCATGTCGGGTTTAGTGCACTTTAATACACATAATCTTATTAGTGTGCGAGTATGGGTATTCATTTTGCTGTTTTTGCACTCCATTGAAGTCTATGGTAGAATATGTTAATGCACTTGCGATATTCTTTGAAGCTAACGCAATTAATCTCCTCAACAACATGCATAAACATCAAAAGCCATAATCACACCCTGCTCGACTGGATTCTCTCCACTTCTCCCGACCGAATCCAGGAGGCAGGTGTTCTCCCTAACAATTTCAGTAATCACTGCTTAGTGTACTGCGTGCGCAAAATAAAGGCAACTAAATCCTCTCCCAAGGTTAAAATCACCTGATCCTTCAAAAAATTTAATCTTCAATCTTTTCTAATTGACATCCAGAACCTACCCTGGCACAGATTAAACTTAATCCCTGATCTAGACTCTGCAGTTGAATTCTTTCAGTCTGAACTCCTACAAGTTTGGAATTTACATGCCCCGCTGCGTAAGGTGAGAGTAAAAGGAGCACACCTGAATTGGATCACAGCTGACCTCATTCAAATGTACCAGTTTCGGGATTCATTGTGGTCAAAATTCAAACATACAGGCTCTATGAACGATCACTGTGTATATAGAAAATGGCGAAATATATCCTCTAAACAAACAAAATTGGCCAAGGCCCAATATTTCTGTGAAAATCTGAACAATAACATATCAAACCCTAGAAAGTTTTGGAAACTCATAAATAACTTACAAAATCCTCCAATCCACTCCTAACCCCCCACTGTCACTGTGGACAACCATACCCTGCAACTCCCCTTAGAAGTAGCAAATGCCTTTAATAGTTATTTTGTCGGATGCTCCACCACCCTGATTGACAAACTAATAAATGACACGCATCCTGAAACTACAAATGTGGATCAGGCCCCACTAAATCAGCAAAGACCCAATATAGAGAAGTTCAATTTTAGACCTGTAGCCATCAATGTCATTAAGAAACACCTTAATAATCTAAAAATGAAAAACCAGTCTGGACCTGATCAAATCCCAGCAATGCTGTTGAAGCTCAGTGCGCCAGCAATTGCTAAACCGGTCACATTAATGAATCCTTGGTGTCTGGATACATACCCAAACTTTGGAAAACTGAGTAGTGCCTATCCATAAAAGTGGGGAGTTAACCTTGGTTTCTAATTATCGCCCTATATATAAGCTCCCAGTATTGTCAAAAATCTTAGAAAAATGCGTCTATACGCAATTATGTGAGTATTACCAACAATCTAACTATCTGACCCCTGATCAATCCGGTTTTCGCCCGAATCACTCCACTACAACTGCCCTCCTAAAAGTTTGCAACAACATCCAAACAGGCATGGAACATGGAGACCTAACTGGAGCTATTTTCCTTGATTTTGCAAAGGCCTTTGACACAGTGGACCACAACATACTACTGCTCAAACTTAAAAACTCTGGTATTGCTGATCATCCGTTAACCTGGTTTCGATCATATGTATCGGATCGATCGCAATATGTCTCCATTTCTGACAGCGACTCCCTCCCTCTCCCAGTCACGTGTGGTGTACCCCAAGGTTCCATTCTCGGCCCCCTACTATTCACATTATTTATAAATGATCTTCCTAATGTCTGCAAATCCTCAACTGTACACATGTACGCAGATGACACGGTAATCTATGCAAACAATTCCGATTTGTCGCAGCTTGAAGTAGTGCTCCAAGACCAGTTCACAGAGGTAGAAAAGTGGATCTCAAAAAACAAACTCTTCCTAAACACTGACAAAACTGTCACAATGATCTTTGGAACGGGACTTAAATTACACAAATTACAAAATTCCCATCTTCGCATCAAAACAAAATCCAATTGCACGCTGACCGCAGTCCACTCTTTTAAATACTTGGGTATGTTATTAGACCCCAATCTATCTTTTGGCCTCCACATAGAAAAAGTTGCATCTAAACTTTATCCAAAACTAGGTGCCCTGTACAGAAACAAATCCTGCCTCAGCCCTACAGTTAAGGAAAAGATTGTAAAGCAAATGTTGATGCCTATCATGGATTATGGGGACGTAGTATACGCACCTGCACCGCAAACTCATCTTAGTAAACTTAATACATTGTATAACTCGTTCTGCCGCTTTGTGCTACAATGTAACTACAGGACCCACCATTGTGACATGCTAAAAGAACTAAACTGGCTGACACTGGAATCCAGACGCACCCTCCATCTTTCCTGCCTTGTGTTTAAGAGCCTTTCTGGGAAGCTCCCACCCTACCTGAGCAGAATGCTCTCCCCGGCTATTCCCACCACCTATAACCTCCGATCCAGTACCAGCACATTAGTTAGCTTGCCTCAATACAAAAAGAAAGCAGCTCGATCCTCCTTTTCCTACAGAGCACCACAATTATGGAATGACCTCCCTCACACTTTAAAAACTTCCCCAAGCCTAATATCCTTTAAGAAATTCCTCTCTACATATCTCAAAACAGAATGTGCCTGTCATGGTTGATTAAATATGTCCTACCAGTTCTATGTTAAATGTTTGCATATACTGTGTATTATTATTGTTTTTGTATTTTATTGTACCCTATTGTATCAATGCAATGTTTTGTGGTCCCAGGACATACTTGAAAACGAGAGAAATCTCAATGTATCCTTCCTGGTAAAATATTTTATAAATAAATAAATAAATAAAAAATTCTAAGTCCAACTCTTTGCGCGCATCAGGTTTTCCCTTGCAAACTTTTTACTTTCAATTCATAATACAAGCACAACCCAACGCGTGCAAAAAGCCTCCATCTATAGATGATAACGCACAAGCGGGTTTGCTTAATAACGCTCCATTTGTAATCTAGCTCATAATGGGGTAGTTTACTGAATCTCACTTGAGCTGTAAAACTTAAAGAGCCATGACAGTTGAAAAATTTAGAACATTTTTGGAATTCTACTGTGTGTTTAAACCCTTTTGCTGGGATTAAACACACTGTAGTCAGTTTTTGACGAATTTTGCTCTTTGAAGGGATATGGAAGTCAAATTTAAACTTTCATTAATTAAGAGAGCTTACAGTTCTTAAACAAAATTTCTTCTAATATCAAATTAACTTTTAGTATTCTTTGCTAAAACTTAACTCATTTTTATGACAGCATACAGAGGTAGGCTCAGGAGAATGCACTTGGTTTGATCATTTTATGGAGTGTTTACACTTTACTTCAGGTCTAGCATTGTTATGCCTATTCAGGTAAGCTCTAACAACAACAAAAAAAGCTTATATATACTTGTTTCTTTATAGTGAAGTTTTGACTTTATGTAGCTATATTTTGGTGGATCACAGCTGCTGAACTTAATCGTTCTGAAGTTAGATTACTATGATTGTAACAGTTGTAGGTAATATTAGAGGTAGAATGTAACAGTGACTAGGTTAAGAACTTTGCTACATGTGTTAGTTGTAACAATGATAATTCACAGTATTAATATTGCAATTACAGTGAACAGGGCATCTATGGATTTGGCAAGACATTAAAGATCTAGCACCAAGAAACTCTGTTACACAACATGCATAAAACCCAAAAGGAAAATACCATACATTCTGTTCAAGTTACTGTGAAGCCTTGGGGAAGTGGTAATGAGCTGTAGTCTCTAGCGTTTCACAGGCAGCAGAGCGTCTGTAGTTACACGCTGGTTACCAGGGCCATAGCTGATGACGTCACGCTAAAAGGCAGACAGCTGATTCTCCAAGCGAAAGGATACTGAACACTGCAACAAAGCAGATGAAATCTTGCAAGCAGATAAGTAAAACTACTGAACTTCGGCGTGTCTCTGGGCAGCACCTTGAATGGTCGCAATATTGGTTGCTCTGAGTAGGTCAGTGATAATCTGCTTATTATCAGTGTATTAGAAGATCATCTCATTACTCCCTTTGGATATCCTAACCCTACAAATCAAAAGATATATTATTATTGGGATTTCTACCTTTGCTAACCAATCCGGATTGTTGAGGCCTAAGGCAAACTCTAAGGGGGAAGTACTCAACACCCCCCCCCCCCCCCGGTATCTTGTACCCTGGGTATACTGTGCATCGACACTGACAACCTCTAACGCAACTTACATTAAACATAGACCCAGCATGGCAGTGAAATTTCAGAAGCTTGAAAATGCTGTATATTCTATACTAGAAGACCATTTTGCAGACCTTCATCAGCTTATTGAAAACTGCTTCCTTTTACATACTACATTAAATACCATTCAACTCGCTGACAGTTACCTGACGGTTGAAGGTGGTCGGAGTGAGAGAGCGGAAGACTTGATGGTTGGGGATGGATCCATCAGCGACATAACCGGCCACATGAAGAAGCATTCACTTATTGCTCTAACTACCTCGCAAAGTTTACTGCAAATGGAAGATCAAGAGCCTTGCCAAGCGAAACCTGCATTGCGACTTGACGGAGAACTAAAATCTGGAATCTGGAGAAAGCTACAATACACCTTGTACCATCAAAGGCTACAAAGAGAAACCCTCCTGCGAGTCGCTATGTAACGACGCAAGAAGCCGCCATGCTCAGTCCTACAGCCTCAACCGGAGATACTAATAAGACCAACAGAAAGGTACCAATATTGCAATTAATTTTGCTGAGACTCAATGCTGCGTAGCCATGGCATCATCTCTTTATAATACTACCATTAAGCCAGATGTGCATGATGATACAGAGAATGGCATACCAAGCTATGATCCTACTTCACTTTGCCCCCTCTGTTCTCTGGTCTGGAATCGGTTAGTGAGGTGACACCCCATGCGCATATGGCCGGAGGTATATTTGTGCTTTTGGAGACCTCGATAGTTTGGACAATTTCAAGATAGTTTTATTAGTTCTTTTTTTTTCTGTGTATCTAGCTATGATAATGCACTGGAATCTCCCTAATAAGGAGCAAACATCTACAGATTTGTTCTGGGTACTTTTCCATTACAATACTCTCTTCATTATACACCAGACAATTTGAAAGTTGGAACGAGTTTGAGAAGGACTCCACCTGGTTTAAAATTCACTTGTATGTTTGGACACTTTAGCAGTCATGTTACACTTGTTGCCGGATAAAACAGACACTTATAGCTGAGAAATGCGTTGCATTGTTGATTTTATTGTTTTAAGAATTAAAATTGTTTAAGTAGTATTTGCCTTATACTACTTTATTCCTTTTCCTTTTCTGGAGCTGGATTTGGATTCCTGAACTCATCATTATTCCTTCTGGGAGACCAAAGTATTACAGTCAGCTGATGACTTTGACATCCACAATACAAAAAGACCTACTGCACTTACCAGCCCCACGGAACACAGTGGCAGCGTCCACTTCAGCGTGTGCACAAATCCCAAAGGTGCCGTTGACTCCGAATCCTCATTCGCCAGGGTGCATATCAGACAGCGTCTTCGTCAAAACGCCAAGTGAAACTGGAAGTAGTAGAGTGTCTGTAGCAACTCCTCATACGAATACAATGTGATACCTGTGTATCACATTGTATTCGTTTGAGGAGTTGCTACAGACGCTCTACTACTTCCGGTTTGACTTTGACATCCAGCCTGCAATATTCAGCACTATTTTCTAGTGCGCTACCAAATGTGAGTAATATATACACTCATTTCACAACATACCTTTGGCATCAAAATTGTGCTGCACTATTGGGTTTTCTCTCTGTGCTTTATGTTTCATAACAAACATCTGATTTGCCACTGATATCCCTGAGAGACAGTCAGCTGGAGACTGAGAGGCCCAGCCTGCGATATCAGCACTTATATATAGTGCCCCACTTTTGTGAGTACCCGCTTACATAGTTTCTTAAAATTGTCTATCAGAAAGTCTTTTTCTGCACCATGAGATGCTCTTCTTTGTTTTACTTATAGAACCACCATCCAAGTCCAATCCTTTGGAAGAAGAGTCGACTTCTGAATCCAGCAAATACACCTCAAAGTTTTACAAGGATTTTAACATTCTTAAATTATTTATTATTCTTAATCTTTATTATTCCCAAATTTTATTTAAAATTTATTTTTTATTTATTTAATTTCCATTTTTTGCTTTATTACATTATATATTTTTTCATTACCCTATTTTTGATAGTGAGACTTTTTATATATAATTAGATATACATATATATACACATATTTTTATATATGTATGTGTACATACATCATACGAACAGATTGTGACATAGGTAATTATAATAAATATCACACATAGAACCCTCTTTTTTTAAACTTTTCCTTCTTCCTGAGAGAAAGTTTAAAAACAGAATTTATGCTTACCTGATAAATTACTTTCTCCAACGGTGTGTCCGGTCCACAGCGTCATCCTTACTTGTGGGAATATCTCTTCCCCAACAGGAAATGGCAAAGAGTCCCAGCAAAGCTGGCCATATAGTCCCTCCTAGGCTCCGCCCACCCCAGTCATTCGACCGACGGACAGGAGGAAAAAATAGGAGAAACCATAGGGTGCCGTGGTGACTGTAGTTAGAGAAAATAATTAATCAAACCTGATTAAAAAACCAGGGCGGGCTGTGGACCGGACACACCGTTGGAGAAAGTAATTTATCAGGTAAGCATAAATTCTGTTTTCTCCAACATTGGTGTGTCCGGTCCACGGCGTCATCCTTACTTGTGGGAACCAATACCAAAGCTTTAGGACACGGATGAAGGGAGGGAGCAAATCAGGTTACCTAAACGGAAGGCACCACGGCTTGCAAAACCTTTCTTCCAAAAATAGCCTCCGAAGAAGCAAAGGTATCAAATTTGTAAAATTTGGCAAAAGTGTGCAGTGAAGACCAAGTCGCTGCCTTACATATCTGATCAACAGAAGCCTCGTTCTTGAAGGCCCATGTGGAAGCCACAGCCCTAGTGGAGTGAGCTGTGATTCTTTCAGGAGGCTGCCGTCCAGCAGTCTCGTAAGCCAATCGGATGATGCTTTTAAGCCAAAAAGGAAAGAGAGGTAGAAGTCGCTTTTTGACCTCTCCTTTTACCAGAATAGACGACAAACAGAGAAGATGTTTGTCTGAAATCTTTTGTAGCTTCTAAATAGAATTTTAGAGCACGGACTACTTCCAAATTGTGTAACAAACGTTCCTTCTTTGAAACTGGATTCGGACACAAAGAAGGTACAACTATCTCCTGGTTAATATTCTTGTTAGAAACAACCTTTGGAAGAAAACCAGGCTTAGTACGCAAAACCACCTTATCTGCATGGAACACCAGATAGGGCGGACAACACTGCAGAGCAGATAACTCTGAAACTCTTCTAGCAGAAGAAATAGCAACCAAAAACAAAACTTTCCAAGATAACAACTTAATATCTATGGAATGTAGAGGTTCAAACGGAACCCCTTGAAGAACTGAAAGAACTAGATTTAAACTCCAGGGAGGAGTCAAAGGTCTGTAAACAGGCTTGATCCTAACCAGAGCCTGAACAAATGCTTGAACATCTGGCACAGCTGCCAGTCGTTTGTGTAGTAAGACAGATAAGGCAGAAATCTGTCCCTTTAGAGAACTCGCAGATAATCCTTTATCCAAACCTTCTTGTAGAAAGGAAAGGATCTTAGGAATCTTTATCTTATTCCATGGGAATCCCTTGGATTCACACCAGCAGATAAATCTTTTCCATATTTTATGGTAAATTTTTCTAGTTACCGGTTTTCTGGCTTGAACCAGAGTATCTATCACAGAATCTGAAAACCCACGCTTTGATAGAATCAAGCGTTCAATCTCCAAGCCGTCAGCTGGAGGGAAACCAGATTTGGATGTTCGAATGGACCCTGAACAAGAAGGTCCTGTCTCAAAGGTAGCTTCCATGGTGGAGCCGATGACATATTCACCAGGTCTGCATACCAAGTCCTGCTTGGCCACGCAGGAGCTATCAAGATCACCGAGGTCCTCTCCTGCTTGATCCTGGCTACCAGCCTGGGAATGAGAGGAAACGGTGGAAACACATAAGCTAGGTTGAAGGTCCAAGGCGCTACTAGTGCATCCACTAGAGTCGCCTTGGGATCCCTGGATCTGGACCCGTAGCAAGGAACCTTGAAGTTCTGACGAGACGCCATCAGATCCATGTCTGGAATGCCCCATAATTGGGTCAACTGGGCAAATATCTCCGGGTGGAGTTCCAACTCCCCCGGATGGAAAGTCTGACGACTCAGATAATCCGCCTCCCAGTTTTCCACTCCTGGGATGTGGATCGCAGATAGGTGGCAGGAGTGATCCTCCGCCCACTGTATTATTTTGGTCACTTCTTTCATCGCCAGGGAACTCCTTGTTCCCCCCTGATGATTGATATAAGCAACAGTCGTCATGTTGTCTGATTGGAATCTTATGAATCTGGCCTTTGCTAGCTGAGGCCAAGCTCTGAGAGCATTGAAAATCGCTCTTAGTTCCAGAATGTTTATCGGGAGAAGAGACTCTTCCCGAGACCATAGTCCCTGAGCTTTCAGGGATTCCCAGACCGCGCCCCAGCCCACTAGACTGGCGTCGGTCGTGACGATGACCCACTCTGGTCTGCGGAAGCTCATTCCCTGGGATAGGTGGTCCAGGGTTAGCCACCAACGGAGTGAATCTCTGGTCTTCTGATCTACTTGAATCACTGGAGACAAGTCTGTATAGTCCCCATTCCACTGTTTCAGAATGCACAGTTGTAATGGTCTTAGATGAATTCGCGCAAAAGGAACTATGTCTATTGCTGCAACCATCAACCCTACTACTTCCATGCACTGAGCTATGGAAGGACGTGGAACTGAATGAAGAACTTGACAAGCGCTTAGAAGTTTTGACTTTCTAACATCTGTCAGAAAAATCCTCATTTCTAAAGAATCTATCATTGTTCCCAAGAAGGGAACTCTTGTCGACGGAGACAGAGAACTTTTTTCTATGTTCACCTTCCATCCGTGAGATCTGAGAAAGGCCAGAACGATGTCTGTATGAGCTTTTGCCTTTGAAAGGGACGACGCTTGTATTAGAATGTCGTCCAGTATGGTACTACTGCAATGCCCCTCGGTCTTAGAACCGCTAGAAGGGACCCGAGTACCTTTGTGAAAATCCTTGGAGCAGTGGCTAACCCGAATGGGAGGGCCACAAACTGGTAATGTTTGTCCAGAAAGGCGAACCTTAGGAACTGATGATGTTCTTTGTGGATAGGAATATGTAGGTACGCATCCTTTAGATCCACGGTAGTCATAAATTGACCTTCCTGGATTGTAGGTAGAATCGTTCGAATGGTTTCCATTTTGAACGATGGTACTCTGAGAAATTTGTTTAGGATTATTAAATCCAGAATTGGTCTGAAGGTTCCCTCTTTTTTGGGAACTACGAACAGATTTGAGTAAAATCCCATTCCTTGTTCCGCCATTGGAACTGGGAGTATCACTCCCATCTTTAACAGGTCTTCTACACAATGTAAGAATGCCTGTCTCTTTATTTGGTTTGAGGATAAATGAGATATGTGAAACCTTCCCCTTGGGGGTAGTTCCTTGAATTCCAGAAGATAACCCTGAGAAACTATTTCTAGCGTCCAGGGATCCTGAACATCTCTTGCCCAAGCCTGAGCAAAGAGATAGAGTCTGCCCCCCACTAGATCGGGTCCCGGATCGGGGGCTACTCCTTCATGCTGTTTTGTTAGCAGCAGCAGGTTTCTTGGCCTGCTTACCCTTGTTCCAGCCTTGCATCGGTTTCGAGGCTGGTTTGGTCTGTGAAGCATTACCCTCTTGCTTAGAGGATGCAGAATTAGAGGCCGGTCCGTTCCTGAAATTACGAAAGGAACGAAAATTAGACTTATTCTTGGCTTTGAAAGGCCTATCTTGTGCGAGGGCGTGGCCCTTTCCCCCAGTGATGTCTGAGATAATCTCTTTCAATTCTAGCCCAAAGAGAGTTTTACCCTTGAAGGGGATATTAAGCAATTTTGTCTTGGATGATACATCCGCTGACCAAGACTTTAGCCAAAGCACTCTGCGCGCCACAATTGCAAACCCTGAATTTTTCGCCGCTAATCTAGCTAATTGCAAAGCGGCATCTAAAATAAAAGAATTAGCCAATTTAAGTGCGTGAACTCTGTCCATAACCTCCTCATATGGAGTCTCTCTACTGAGCGACTTTTCTAGTTCCTCGAACCAGAACCACGCTGCTGTAGTGACAGGAACAATGCAAGAAATGGGTTGCAGAAGGTAACCTTGCTGTACAAAAATCTTTTTAAGCAAACCCTCCAATTTTTTATCCATAGGATCTTTGAAAGCACAATTATCCTCGATAGGAATAGTAGTGCGCTTGTTTAGAGTAGAAACTGCCCCATCGACCTTAGGGACTGTCTGCCATAAGTCCTTTCTGGGGTCGACCATAGGAAATAATTTCTTAAATATAGGAGGGGGGACAAAAGGTATGCCGGGCTTCTCCCACTCCTTATTCACTATGTCCGCCACCCGCTTGGGTATAGGAAAAGCGTCGGGGTGCACCGGAACCTCTAGGAACTTGTCCATCTTGCATAATTTTTCTGGAATGACCAGGTTGTCACAATCATCCAGAGTAGATAACACCTCCTTAAGCAGTGCGCGGAGATGCTCTAATTTAAATTTAAATGTCACAACATCAGGTTCAGCCTGTTGAGAAATTTTTCCTGAATCTGAAATTTCCCCATCTGACAAAACCTCCCTCATGGCCCCTTCAGATTGGTGTGAGGGTATGACAGAGCAATTATCATCAGCGCCCTCTTGCTCTTCAGTGTTTAAAACAGAGCAATCGCGCTTTCTCTGATATGTAGGCATTTTGGATAAAATATTTGCTATGGAGGTATCCATTACTGCCGTCAATAGTTGCATAGTAATAAGCATTGGCGCACTAGAAGTACTAGGGGTCTCCTGCGTGGGCAAAACTGGTATAGACACAGAAGGAGATGATGTAGAACCATGTCTACTCCCTTCATCTGATGAATCATCTTGGGCAACTTCATTATCTGTGGCAGTACTGTCCTTACTTTGTTTGGACGCTATGACACAATTATCACACAATTTTGAAGGGGGAGACACATTGGCTTTCATACATATAGAACATAGCTTATCTGAAGGCACAGACATGTTAAACAGGCTTAAACTTGTCAATAAAGCACAAAAACCGTTTTAAAACAAAACCGTTACTGTCTCTTTAAATTTTAAACAGAGCACACTTTATTACTGAATATGTGAAAAAATATGAAGGAATTGTTCAAAATTTACCAAATTTTCACCACAGTGTCTTAAAGCATTCAACGTATTGCACACCAATTTTCAGAGCTTTAACCCTTAAAATAACGAAACCGGAGCCGGTTACTGTTGTAACCCCTCTAAAGTCCCAGCTACAGCCTTTGCTGCGACTTTACCAAACCCAGGGGGGAATACGATACCAAATGAAGCCTTCTAGGAACTTTTCCAACCACTTTCAGATCCTCACACATGCATCTGCATGTCTTGCTCTCAAAAGTAACTGCGCAGTAATGGCGCGAAAATGAGGCTCAGCCTACAACTGGGAAGGCCCTTCCTGACTGGAAAAGGTGTCTAACACAGTGCCTGACGTTAAAAAACGTTCCCCAAGTTTATAAGTGTGAATTACCAGCATAAGCATGTATAAAATGCCCAAATAAAGCAATCGATTTTGCCCATAAAAGTGTCTACCAGTTTTATAGCCCATATTAAGCCCTTTATTCTGTTTGAGACTAAGAAAATGTCTTACCGGTCCCCATGAGGGGAAATGACAGCCTTCCAGCATTACACAGTCTTGTTAGAAATATGGCTAGTCATACCTTAAGCAGAAAAGTCTGCTAACTGTTTCCCCCAACTGAAGTTACTTCATCTCAACAGTCCTATGTGGAAACAGCAAACGATTTTAGTTACTGTCTGCTAAAATCATCTTCCTCTCACAAACAGAATTCTTCATCTTTTTCTGTTTCAGAGTAAATAGTACATACCAGCACTATTTTAAAATAACAAACTCTTGATAGTAGAATAAAAAAGAACTACAACTTAACACCACATACTCTTAACCATCTCCGTGGAGATGTTGCCTGTGCAACGGCAAAGAGAATGACTGGGGTGGGCGGAGCCTAGGAGGGACTATATGGCCAGCTTTGCTGGGACTCTTTGCCATTTCCTGTTGGGGAAGAGATATTCCCACAAGTAAGGATGACGCCGTGGACCGGACACACCAATGTTGAGAAATTATGTTTATGTTACACTTGTCAATTTTACTTTGCACTATCTGATGGGTCAGTGAGATCTTTGTTTTATAAAGTACTATGGATTAGGCATTTGACTCTATGGGGCCTATTTATCAAGCTCTGAATGGAGCTTGATGCCCCGTGTTTCTGACGAGCCTGCAGGCTCGCCAGAAACAGCAGTTATGAAACAGCGGTCACAAAGACCACTGCTCCATAACCTGTCCGCCTGCTCTGAGCAGGCGGACAGACATCGCCGAAAATCAACCCGATCGAGTACGATCGGGTTGATTGACACCCCCTGCTGGCGGCCCATTGGGCGTGAGTCAGCAGGGGGCGGCGTTGCACCAGCAGCTCTTGTGAGCTGCTGGTGCAATGCTGAATACGGCGAGCGTATTGCTCGCCGTATTCAGCAAAGTCTGACGGACCTGATCCGCACTGTCGGATCAGGTCCGCCAGACTTTGATAACTTGGGGCCTATAAGTCAATTGACCTGGACAGATATTGCAGGACAAATTAGGGTTGTTCCTTTTATATCACTTTATATAGACTGAGAGCTATTTCTGATGTATTTACAAAATGTGCCTAATATTCATTGAGTAATACCAGAGGTCTTAAAATTGAGACGGAGAATTCAGGATAGATTTCTATTTAGGGGGCGTTTAACCTGTTTGGTATGCACACTATTCTTTATTTATTATACCTATTGGATTTAAAGGGACACTGAACCCATTTTTTTTATTTTGTGATTCAGATAGAGCATGCAATTTTTAGCAACTTTGTAATTTACTCCTATTATCAATTTTTATTCGTTTTCTTGCTATCTTTATTTAAAAAGAAGGCATCCAATCTTTTTTTTGCTTCAGGACTCTGGACAGCACTTTTTTTTATTGGTGGATGAATTTATCCGCCAATCAGCAAGAACAACCCAGGTTGTTCACAAAAAATGGGCCGGCATCTAAACTTACATTCTTGCATTTCAAATAAAGATACCAAGAGAACGAAGAAAATTTGATGATAGGAGTAAATTAGAAAGTTGCTTAAAATTGCATGCTCTATCTGAATCATGAAAGAAAAAAATTGAGTTCAGTGTCCCTTTAACTATTCTTTATTATACCTATTAGATTTAACAGCATGCTATAGATACTCTCCTAAGTAATAAATTAACTCCTTATATAATTCAGAGCTGCCCTTACCGATTAGGGTAAGACCTAATGGTTGTTTATCAAGAAAAACAATAGCGCCACTGCCATACCCTAAGTCAAGTTCTATTCTTTCGGTTAATTTCATAACTACTGATCGCTTTGATCACGCAACTAATAGACATCACATTTTCTGATTACCTTGGCTGGTTAGATACATAATTATTCTTTGTACTACTTCTGCAGCCAATAGACATAAATATGTTTGCTTGCTTATTTACTCAGATAGCTATAACACTGCTGCCTGTCTTAAGTATACAGTTAACAGACATGAAAAGTCATATTCACTTATCTACCAAGTTATAATACTGCTGTCTACCCTATCAGCATAACTCATAGACATAAAAATGTGGATATCTAACTAGTTAGGGCACTGCTTCTTGTTTTACAATAGTAGTTATTAAACATGAAAGCTCTTGTTCACTTATTCTCTTAGTTACAACACTACTGCCAAGCCTACATGTACAGTTAATAGACAGAATAATACATGTTTACTTAGCTAATAACAATACTTCTGCCTATCTTACATTCGCAGTTAATATCCATGGAAGCTCTTGTTTACCTATTTACTTAGTTACAATAATATTGCTTACCTTACTTGTGCAGTTAATAGTCAGAATAATACTTGCTTACTTAGCTAGTAATAATACTACGGCCTGTCTTATAACTGCAATTAATATTTATGGAAGCTCTTGTTTACTTATTTACTTAGATGTACTACCACTGCTTACTATACCTTTATGGCTTATAGATATAAAACTGCATTAGCCGTACAGATAGCTCATCGTTCTAATGCACTGTTATAGAGATCTGTGGCAACCCAAGTGTTGAAGGTTTAATCCCGGCAAGGTCCACTCAGCCTTTCATCCTTCAAGGTCGGTAAAATGAGTACCATTAAGTTGGGTAATAATAATACCTGTTATAAGTGCCATGAGTCGATTAAGTTTGAGGTTGTGCGCTATACAAGTATCCAATTATTATTATTATATCTACTTAGCTAGTGATAACATTACTACTTGTCTTACATATGCAGTTAATATGTGTGGAAGCTTTTTGATCCTTATCTACTTTACTTGATTATACCCTTATTTATACTTGATCAGTTTAGAGACCAGTTTTTTGAGTTGTTATATTCCACTAGTTTGGATTAAGTTTATCATATATAGAAAAATAAAACGAGGTTCACCATTTTAGACCCAAGAGTGGTCTCCTATTGTTCAAGAACTCCTTCTGTTAATTTGTATCCTTTATATCAGTAGGGGGTACATAAGTGACCTCATATTTTAATTAGAAGGTATGCAATTTGATGGCAAGTGAAATATATATACAGGAAAAATAACACTTAAATGCTCCAGATCTCGGATGCATTAAAGGAAGACAGCTGCCTTTGAAGAATTTTTGGGAACGTGAGACAGAAGGAACCATCCTCAAGTCGGAATGGGTTAAAAACTTATCCTGTAACCCAAGGATATGATGTTCAGAATCCAGGGATCCCAAACTGAATGAAACCAGGCCTTCTGAAAGAGATTCAATCTGCCCCCTACCAGAACAGAATCTGAATTGGGGGCTGCACCTTCATTCAGATTTAGGATTGGAAGTGCACTTCATGTTCTGCTTGGACTTGGAAGGTTCCGACTTCTGGGAAGAAGAGAACTTCTAATCGTTGGAGGAATGAAAGGAGCGAAAATGATTTTCAGCTCTATTGTTTCCTCTTGACTTTTAAATCATGAGAGAGTAACAGTGAATATGATTGAATCCAGACCACATACAAAGAGAATCTTCCCCTGTAAGGAAATATTTAACAATCTGTTTTGGAAACCATATCTGCAGACCAGGATTTAAGCTATAGGGCTCTTCTGGCTGGGATAGAAAAAAAAGACTAGTTTTTAAAATGAATCTTGACAATGTCCATAACTACATCACACATAAAGGAGTTGGTTGTATGCAGCACGTTAATATGACTTTGAAGGTCCTCCACGGAGTACTGGTCCAAAATAAGATCATACAATGAATCACACAAGAAAGCTGTGGCACCAGCTACACATGCTATGTCAACAGCTGGTTTGAAGAGGTAACCTGTTTGAAGGAAACGTTTAATAATAAAAATTCCAACTTGCGGTCCATAGGATCTCTGAATTATGTACTGTCCTCTAAAAGGGATAGTAGTACGTTTAGCAAGAGTAGCTATTGCTCCATCCACCTTAAGAATAGACACCCAAAGTCTGTTCTGGTAAGGGGTACATCTTCTTAAAGTAAGAAGACGGAGCAAATTGAATACTGGCATAGCATATGTAGCTGGTGCCACAGCTTTCTGGTATGATTGAATGTATGATCTTATTTCCGTGACTAGGTCAGGAACCTGAAAAACCTCTGGGGCCTTAGGAGAGGGTTTAAAGATTAAATTCAGTTGAAAAACAGTTTTTTTATTAAGAAGATTTCTTATCTGTAAGGCCCAAAGTCTTAAGTATCTCATGCTGTAAGAAACCTAAGTGCTCAACCTTAAACATGAAGGAGTTATCTGAATCCAAATCAAGAAGATCTTTCACCCTCTGAAGAACAATCAGAATTATCAGACAGAGAGTCCTACAAAATATTAGGAATTACTTCCGTTTGTTTAGACAACTGAGGATCTGTAACATCTTCTGCCATAATGTCACAAGATTTCCGTCTACGCTTAGTTGATTGCGGAACAGTCACTAAAATTTCAACCACAGTATATTAGTAGATTAGTTTTACACAGTAGGTTAGTTTTACACAGTAGAGAAATCCATAGTTGCTCCTTTTGAAATATACACAGAAGGAGAACAATATTTTTTTGTAGCAAAGACTGTAGCAGAATGACCTGTATGTATAACATAAGACACACATACATTACATAATTGTGCTGGTGGGCAAACTGGGACAGATTTGCAAGATAAGAACATAGATTGAGGAAAAGTATGGTCAGTAGATCTACCCTCTAGTGCAGGAGAATGTAATATAAACAGACACAGTACGGAAATACACAAAGGGAAGGACAAAACAACAAACACAGTCTGTTAGTCAAGAAACATGTAGCACTCAGTAATTATAGACCACCAGCTATAACCAAAATGCCCAACTGAGGAATAAATTAACCCTTCAAAAAGCTCTTGCTGATAGGGACTTAACCCTTCTGAACAGACTGCAGGCTCAGTATGAGAGAGGCGCACATTCTGGTATCCGGGAAATTGTTTTCTAGAAGAGATAAGCGCAGGGAAAATAGGTGGGACAAGTCCCTGTGACACCCAAGAGGGGTTATGGCTGAAATCCCATAAGGAAATACTGTGCAAAAAACCAATTACTCCTATACTTCAGAAATAAAAGATGCAAGGGTCTGTCAGGAGTCCAGAAACTCATTGACCTTTTATACACACACACTAATTACAAGAAAACAGATCACAGGTGAGGATGGTTAACTTTAATAGCCATTCAAACCCCTTTGGAGGGTAGTTATCAAGCCGTCAACCTCAAATACGCTGGAATTCCGCAGCGTATTTGTGGCGAGGCTGATTCGCCTTAGTTATCAAAGGCTCGAGATCGGCAAAAGTAGAATTTTGTGACGTAAACTTCGATCCGCCGGACTCAGTCCGACACAGATCGATTCTTACGTCACTCCAGATGTTCCGCATACAAGTGCGGCACAATCTCACTACTTTTGCTAGTTATCAAATGACTAGCAGGTACGCTCGGCACTTTTACGGCCCAGCGTACCTGGTTTTCAAACATCCACCCCTGGAGGCGGCGGATCCCATAGGGAGTCTGACCATAGCGAAAGTACAAGTTCGCTGCTGACAGACATCCCATTGATTTCTATGGGAGCTGTCTGCACCTAACACCCTAACATGTACCCCGAGTCTAAACACCTCTAATCTGTCCCCCCTACACCGCCGCAACTAAATAAAGTTATTAACCTCTAAACCGCCGCTCCCGGAGCCCACCGCAACTATAATAAATGTATTAACCCCTAAACCGCCGCTCCCTGAACCCGCCGCAACCTATATTAAACTTATTAACCCCTAATCTGCCCCCCCTACACCGTCGCCACCTATAATAAATGTATTAACCCCTATCCTGCCCCCCACTACGCAGCAGCCACTGTAATAAAATTATTAACCCCTAAACCTAAGTCTAACACTAACCCTAACGCCCCCCTAACTTAAATATTAATTAAATAAAGCTAAATAATATTTCTATTATTAACTAAGTTAATCCTATTTAAAACTAAATACTTACCTTTAAAATAAACCCTAATATAGCTACAATATAAATAATAATTATATTGTAGCTATCTTAGGATTTATTTTTATTTTACAGGTAACTTTCAATTTATTTTAACTAGGTACAATAGCTATTAAATAGTTATTAACTATTTAATAGCTACCTAGTTAAAATAAAGAGAAATTTACCTGTAAAATAAATCCTAACCTATGTTACAATTACACCTAACACTACACTATACTTTAATAAACTATTCCTATTTAAAACTAAATACTTACCTGTAAAATAAACCATAATATAGCTACAATATAAATAATAATTATATTGTAGCTATTTTAGGAATTATATTTATTTTACAGGTAACTTTGTATTTATTTTAGCTAGTTAGAATAGTTATTAAATAGTTATTAACTATTTAATAACTACCTAGCTAAAAGAAATACAAAATTACCTGTAAAATAAATCCTAACCTAAGTTACAATTAAACCTAATACTACACTATCATTAAATTAATTAAATAAATTAACTACAAATAACTACAATTAAATACAATTACATAAACTAACTAAAGTACAAAAAAAAAGCTAAGTTACAAAAAAAAAAAAATAGGTTAAAAACATTTAAAAAATATTACAACAATTTAAATCTACTTACACCTAATCTAAGCCCCCTAATAAAATAACAAACCCCCCAAAATAAAAAAATGCCCTACCCTATTCTAAATTAAAAAAGTTCAAAGCTCTTTTACCTTACCAGCCCTTAAAAGGGCCTTTTGTGGGGCATGCCCCAAAGAATTCAGCTCTTTTGCCTGTAAAAGAAAAATACAACCCCCCCAACATTAAAACCCACCACCCACATACCCCTAATCTAACCCAAACCCCTCTTAAAATAACCTAACACTAATCCCCTGAAGATCATCCTACCTTGAGTCGTCTTCACTCAGCTGAGCAGCGATGGAACCGAAGAGGAGACCCGGAGCGGCAGAAGTTATCCTCCAAGCGGCGCTGAAGAAATCTTCCATCCGATGAAGTGATCCTCCAAGCGGCGCTGAAGAAGTCTTCCATCCGGGCGATGTCATCTTCCAAGAGGCGCTGAAGAAGTCTTCAATCCGGGCGATGTCATCTTCCAAGCGGGGTCTTCAATCTTCATCCCGCCGGCGCGGAACATCCTTCTTTACCGACGGACTACCGACGAATGAAGGCTCCTTTAAGGGACGTCATCCAAGATGGCGTCCCTTCAATTCCGATTGGCTGATAGGATTCTATCAGCCAATCGGAATTAAGGTAGGAAAAATCTGATTGGCTGATTGAATCAGCCAATCAGATTCAAGTTCAATCCGATTGGCTGATCCAATCAGCCAATCAGATTGAGCTCGCATTCTATTGGCTGATCGGAACAGCCAATAGAATGCGAGCTCAATCTGATTGGCTGATTGGATCAGCCAATTTGATTGAACTTTAATCTGATTGGCTGATTCAATCAGCCAATCAGATTTTTCCTACCTTAATTCCGATTGGCTGATAGAATCCTATCAGCCAATCGGAATTGAAGGGACGCCATCTTGGATGACGTCCCTTAAAGGAGCCTTCATTCGTCGGTAGTCCGTCGGTAAAGAAGGATGTTCCGCGTCGGCGGGATGAAGATTGAAGACCCCGCTTGAAAGATGACATCGCTCGGATAGAAGACTTTTTCAGCGCCTCTTGGAAGATGACATCGCCCGGAATGGAAGACTTCTTCAGCGCCGCTTGGAGGATCACTTCATCGGATGGAAGATTTCTTCATCGCCGCTTGGAGGATAACTTCTGCCGCTCCGGGTCTCCTCTTCGGTTCCATCGCTGCTCGGCTGAGTGAAGACGACTCAAGGTAGGATGATCTTCAGGGGATTAGTGTTAGGTTATTTTAAGGGGGGTTTGGGTTAGATTAGGGGTATGTGGGTGGTGGGTTTTAATGTTGGGGGGGTTGTATTTTTCTTTTACAGGCAAAAGAGCTGAATTATTTGGGGCATGCCCCACAAAAGGCCCTTTTAAGGGCTGGTAAGGTAAAAGAGCTTTGAACTTTTATAATTTAGAATAGGGTAGGGCATTTTTTTATTTTGGGGGTTTGTTATTTTATTAGGGGGCTTAGATTAGGTGTAAGTAGCTTAAAATTGTTGTAATATTTTTTAAATGTTTGTAACTTATTTTTTTTTTATTTTTTGTAACTTAGCTTTTTTTATTTTTTGTACTTTAGTTAGTTTATGTAATTGTATTTAATTTTAGTTATTTGTAGTTAATTTATTTAATTAATTTAATGATAATGTAGTGTTAGGTTTAATTGTAACTTAGGTTAGGATTTATTTTACAGGTAATTTTGTATTTCTTTAAGCTAGGTAGTTATTAAATAGTTAATAACTATTTAATAACTATTCTAACTAGCTAAAATAAATACAAAGTTACCTGTAAAATAAATATAAATCCTAAGATAGCTACAATGTAATTATTAATTATATTGTAGCTATCTTAGGGTTTATTTTACAGGTAAGTATTTAGTTTTAAATAGGAATAATTTATTTAAGTATAGTGTAGTGTTAGGTGTAATTGTAACTTAGGTTAGTTTTTATTTTACAGGTTAATTTCTCTTTATTTTAGCTAGGTAAGCTATTAAATAGTTAATAACTATTTAATAGCTATTGTACCTAGTTAAAATAAATTGAAATTTGCCTGTAAAATAAAAATAAATCCTAAGATAGCTACAATATAATTATTATTTATATTGTAGCTATATTAGGGTTTATTTTAAAGGTAAGTATTTAGTTTTAAATAGGATTAATTTAGTTCATAATAGAAATATTATTTAGATTTATTGAATTAATATTTAAGTTAGGGGGGTGTTAGGGTTAGTGTTAGACTTAGGTTTAGGGGTTAATAATTTTATTACAGTGGCGGCGGTGTAGTGGGGGGCAGGATAGGGGTTAATAAATTTATTATAGGTGGCGACAGTGTAGGGGGGGCAGGATAGGGGTTAATAAATGTAATATAGGTTGTGGCGGGGTCAGGGAGCGGCGGTTTAGGGGTTAAACTATTTATTTAGTTGCGGCGAGGTGCGGGATCAGCAGGATAGGGGTTAATAACTTTATTATAGAGGGCGACGGTATAGGGGGGGCAGGATAGGGGTTACTAGGTATAATGTAGGTGTCAGCGGTGTCCGGGAGCGGCGGTTTAGGGGTTAATACATTTATAAGAGTTGCGGCGGGGTCTAGGAGCGGCGGTTTAGGAGTTAATACATTTATAAGAGTTGCGGCGGGGTCTAGGAGTGGCGGTTTACGGGTTAGAAACTTTATTTAGTTGCGGGGGGCTCCGGGGGCGCCGGTATAGGGGGTAGAACAGTGTAGTTTAGTGTGGGTGCTTAGTGACAGGCTAGCAAGAAAGCTGTCAAAAAGCCGAAGAGCAGCGAGATCGGATGAGTGATAACTCTCACAGTCCGCTGCTCATCGCCCCGTACTTGGTGCGCGGCTTTTTGACAGCTTTTTTGATAACTTAGGCGAATTTTTGCAGGTCCGCGGCGGCGATGTGAGGCGAGCTTAGGCAGGCGTATTGGGTCGGCGAAGGCAGGAAAAGTAGACACGTTGCTAACTACCCCCCAATATGTTTACTTTCAACTTGTAATATGAGCGCAAGTTAGCCCGGTCGTGATATAGCTTATCGTGACTTGCGCCAACAATAGCACACCATTTATAATCTAGCCCTGTATGGGAAGGGAAATTACACAAAAGTACACATTGTACTCACAATTAGAAGACCTGCACACTGTGGAGCCACATACATAAAGGGTATGTGGGAGAGCTCTGTGCTAGATATCCATGCAGTACTAAATAAGTATAAGGAACCTTGCAATTCACAAGAATGCAACAGTCCATGGTCAGTAATATCCAGATAAGTAGCCACAGTCAGACCCTTTCATTTACATGACAGGAACAAATAGGGGTATGTAATGTAAAGGAATGTCAGAAGTCAAAATTAAACATTCATGGTTCAGAATGCAATTAAAAAAACATTCCATTTACTTACCATTATCAAATGTATTCAGTACTCTTGGTATACTTTGTTGAAGAACAAATCTACATATGCATGTTTCTTTAGCACTAAATGGCAACAGTGTTTGCAACAATGCTATTCTAATAGAAATAGATTTGAAAGTATATAATATTCTTCTTGATAAAGTTGATAAAATTTGGACATATAGTTACAGCCAGGAATTTTTACTGACCTCGACAAACATCTTTTCCTTTGTTAAATCTCAGGTCCATCTGTAGGGATGTGCATGTCTGAGACGTTTTTGTAGGATAATGTTAATGATGATATCCTGTCTTCGCCTTCTGCAATACTACCTGCCCTATGTTCATCAAGTCAAGAAGAAATAAGCTCAGTTGTTCAATGGCCATCAGGATTTTCGATGAATCTCCAGGGGCATACTGTCTTAAAGGGATATGAAACCCACATTTGTTCTTTTTTTTTACAATTTTAAATAACTTTAGAATTTACTTAAATCATCAAAATTGCTTAATTGTCTTGCTGATCTTTGCTGAAGGAGCAGTTATGCACTACTAGGAACTAGCTGAACACACTGGGTGAACCAATGACATAGAGGTATATATCTGCAGCCACCAATTGACAGCTAGTTATCAGTAGTGCAATGCAACTCCTGTGCCTACCTAGCTATGCTTTTCATCAAAGGATTCCAAGAGAAATAAGCAAATTAGATAACAGGTGTAAATTGGAAAGCTGTTAAAAATTGAATGCTTTACTGTCTGTTTAAGAAGCCAAGAGTGAGGATATTGCCACTAATGAGATGAATCTGGCCTGCTATGTTATCTGAAATGTAAATCTGTAATTTTATTGGGTTTGATAAACTGTGATAAAGGCACAAATGTCTTACTGGTACATTAGAGATATCAATAGAATCAAACAATTTTACTATTCTTGAAAGCTGTAAATGTTATTTTTGGTGAGGTTCATTTAACGTGGTGCCTTAGTAATTGTAGCACAGTATGCTTTGTGGCAGTACTGTTTTTGTGCATCTAGCATTTCTTTTAAACAGTATGTAGGTCAGAATGATTGATCTTTTTCTGTCTCTGCTCTGGCAGATAGATCAATAATATGTCCTCTACCACAGTTTTTATGAGGACATCAGAGTATATGAGGAGATCTCAGAAGTATGCTTGATATAAATGTATTCATATAGATGTGTATAAATGCATGAGATATATATTATTTTGTGCAGCTGTCTGGCCTTCCTGTAACCATGTTTATATCTTAATTTTTATGTAGGCCATGGCTTTTAACAGGCATTATCAGTGTAAGGGGTCCACACCATTCAAAGCATTTTATCTGACACTCAACTTCAATTATAATTTATTATATGTCCAAACAAGGATGATTTGTCAGTTCACACAGGTGCATTCATACATTTTTGATATAGATATACAGTAGGGTCCAACAGTCTGAGTCCGCAATCACCAACTGATCATGTTTTACAAAACCTATATTTCACTATAGCGTTTATGCAATCCCGGTTGTTACAGTGAGATTGCAAAAGTAAGGCCCAGATTACGAGTTTTGCGTTAGAGGCTGTGCGGTGCTAACAATCAGTTTTCCCTCACCGCTCACTTACCTACAGCGCTGGTATTACGAGTTTTCAGAAACTCGTTGTTAAAAGACAAGAAATGAGCGTTGAGCAAAATTTTGCTCATTACCGCACTCCAATACCAGCGCTGCTTAAATCAGCGGTGAGCTGGTGTAACGTGCTTGTGCACGATTTCCCAATGGGAGTCAACGGGAGAGCCGGCTGAAAAAAAGTCTAACACCTGCAAAAAAGCAGCATAAAACTCACTAACGCAGCCCCATTGATTTCTATGGGGAAACACATTTTATGTCTACACCTAACACCCTAACATGAACCCTGAGTCTAAACACCCCTAATCTTACACTTATTAACCCCTAATCCGCCGCCCCAGACATCGCCGCCACCTACATTATATTATTAACCCCTAATCTGTCGCTCCGGACACCGCCGCCACCTACATTATACTTATGAACCCCTAATCTGCTGCCCCCAACATCGCCGCCACCTACATTATATTTATTAAACCCTAATCTGCCACCCCCAATGTCGCTGCAACCTACCTACACTTATTAACCCCTAATCTGCCGCCCCCAACGTCGCCACCACTATAATAAACATATTAACCCCTAAACCGCCACACTCCCGCCTCGCAAACACTAGTTAAATGTTATTAACCCCTAATCTGCCGTCCCTAACATCGCCGCCACCTACTTCATTTATTAACCCCCTAATCTGCCAACGTCGCCGCCACTATATTAAAGTTATTAACCCCTAAACCTAAGTCTAACCCTAAGGCATTTAGCGGCCTTCTAATTACCAAAAAGCAACGCCAAAACCATATATGTCTGCTATTTCTGAACAAACAGGATCCCAGAGAAATGTTTACAACCATTTATGCCATAATTGCACAAGTTGTTTGCAAATAATTTCAGTGAGAAACCTAAAATTTGTGAAAACATTTGTGAAAAAGTGAACAATTTTTGTTATTTGATCTCATTTGGCGGTGAAATGGTGGCATGAAATATACCAAGATGGGCCTAGATCAATACTTGGGGTTGTCTACTACACTACACTAAAGCTAAAATTAACCCTAGAAGCTCCCTACATGCTCCCTAATTAACCCTTTAACTGCAGGGCATAATACACATGTGGTACGCAGTGGCATTTAGCGGCCTTCTAATTACCAAAAAGCAACGCCAAAACCATATATGTCTGCTATTTCTGAACAAAGGGGATCCCAGAGAAGTGTTTACAACCATGTATGCCATAATTGCACAAGTTGTTTGCAAATAATTTCAGTGAGAAACCTAAAATTTGTGAAAACATTTGTGAAAAAGTGAACAATTTTTTTTATTTGATCTCATTTGGCGGTGAAATGGTGGCATGAAATAAACCAAAAACATAATTTATGCTTACCTGATAAATTCCTTTCTTCTGTTGTGTGATCAGTCCACGGGTCATCATTACTTCTGGGATATAACTCCTCCCCAACAGGAAATGCAAGAGGATTCACCCAGCAGAGCTGCATATAGCTCCTCCCCCCTACGTCACTCCCAGTCATTCGACCAAGAATCAACGAGAAAGGAGAAACCAAGGGTGAAGTGGTGACTGGAGTATAATTTAAAAGATATTTACCTGCCTTAAAAAACAGGGCGGGCCGTGGACTGATCACACAACAGAAGAAAGGAATTTATCAGGTAAGCATAAATTATGTTTTCTTCTGTTATGTGTGATCAGTCCACGGGTCATCATTACTTCTGGGATACCAATACCAAAGCAAAAGTACACGGATGACGGGAGGGATAGGCAGGCTCATTATACAGAAGGAACCACTGCCTGAAGAACCTTTCTCCCAAAAATAGCCTCCGAAGAAGCAAAAGTGTCAAATTTGTAAAATTTGGAAAAAGTATGAAGCGAAGACCAAGTTGCAGCCTTGCAAATCTGTTCAACAGAGGCCTCATTCTTAAAGGCCCAAGTGGAAGCCACAGCTCTAGTAGAATGAGCTGTAATTCTTTCAGGAGGCTGCTGTCCAGCAGTCTCATAGGCTAAACGAATTATGCTACGAAGCCAGAAGGAGAGAGAGGTAGCCGAAGCCTTATGACCTCTCCTCTGACCAGAATACACGACAAACAGGGAAGACGTTTGTCGAAAATCCTTAGTTGCCTGCAAGTAGAACTTGAGGGCACGAACTACATCCAGATTGTGTAGAAGACGTTCCTTCTTTGAAGAAGGATTTGGACACAAGGATGGAACAACAATCTCTTGATTGATATTCCTGTTAGTGACTACCTTAGGTAAGAATCCAGGTTTAGTACGCAGAACTACCTTGTCTGAGTGAAAAATCAGATAAGGAGAATCACAATGTAAGGCTGATAACTCAGAGACTCTTCGAGCCGAGGAAATAGCCATTAAAAACAGAACTTTCCAAGATAACAATTTTATATCAATGGAATGAAGGGGTTCAAACGGAACACCCTGTAAAACGTTAAGAACTAAGTTTAAACTCCATGGCGGAGCAACAGTTTTAAACACAGGCTTGATCCTAGCTAAAGCCTGACAAAAAGCCTGGACGTCTGGATTTTCTGACAGACGCCTGTGTAACAAGATGGACAGAGCTGAGATCTGTCCCTTTAATGAGCTAGCCGATAAACCCTTTTCTAAACCTTCTTGTAGAAAGGACAATATCCTAGGAATCCTAACCTTACTCCACGAGTAACCTTTGGATTCGCACCAGTATAGGTATTTACGCCATATCTTATGGTAAATCCTTCTGGTAACAGGCTTCCTAGCCTGTATCAGGGTATCAACAACCGACTCAGAAAAACCACGTTTTGATAAAATCAAGCGTTCAATTTCCAAGCAGTCAGCTTCAGAGAAGTTAGATTTTGATGTTTGAATGGACCCTGTATCAGAAGGTCCTGTCTTAGAGGTAGAGACCAAGGCGGACAGGATGACATGTCCACTAGATCTGCATACCAAGTCCTGCGTGGCCATGCAGGCGCTATTAGAATCACTGATGCTCTCTCCTGTTTGATTTTGGAAATCAATCGAGGAAGCAGCGGGAAGGGTGGAAACACATAAGCCATCCCGAAGTTCCAAGGTGCTGTCAAGGCATCTATCAGAACCGCTCCCGGATCCCTGGATCTGGACCCGTAGCGAGGAAGTTTGGCGTTCTGGCGAGACGCCATGAGATCTATCTCTGGTTTGCCCCAACGTCGAAGTATTTGGGCAAAGACCTCCGGATGAAGTTCCCACTCCCCCGGATGAAAAGTCTAGCGACTCAAGAAATCCGCCTCCCAGTTCTCCACTCCCGGGATGTGGATTGCTGACAGGTGGCAAGAGTGAGACTCTGCCCAGCGAATTATCTTTGATACTTCCATCATTGCTAGGGAGCTTCTTGTCCCTCCTTGATGGTTGATGTAAGCTACAGTCGTGATGTTGTCCGACTGAAACCTGATGAACCCCCGAGTTTTTAACTGGGGCCAAGCCAGAAGGGCATGGAGAACTGCTCTTAATTCCAGAATGTTTATTGGCAGGAGACTTTCCTCCTGATTCCATTGTCCCTGAGCCTTCAGAGAATTCCAGACAGCGCCCCAACCTAGTAGGCTGGCGTCTGTTGTTACAATTGTCCAGTCCGGCCTGCTGAATGGCATCCCCCTGGACAGATGTGGCCGAGAAAGCCACCATAGAAGAGAGTTTCTGGTCTCTTGATCCAGATTCAGAGTAGGGGACAAGTCTGAGTAATCCCCATTCCACTGACTCAGCATGCACAATTGCAGCGGTCTGAGATGTAGACGTGCAAAGGGTACTATGTCCATTGCTGCTACCATTAAACCGATCACCTCCATGCATTGAGCTACTGACGGGAGTTGAATGGAATGAAGGACACGGCATGCATTTAGAAGCTTTGTTAATCTGTCTTCTGTCAGATAAATCTTCATTTCTACAGAATCTATAAGAGTCCCCAGGAATGGAACTCTTGTGAGAGGAAAAAGAGAACTCTTCTTTTCGTTCACTTTCCATCCATGCGACCTTAGAAATGCCAGAACTAACTCTGTATGAGACTTGGCAGTTTGAAAGCTTGAAGCTTGTATCAGAATGTCGTCTAGGTACGGAGCTACCGAAATTCCTCGCGGTCTTAGTACCGCCAGAAGGGCACCCAGAACCTTTGTGAAGATTCTTGGAGCCGTAGCCAATCCGAATGGAAGAGCTACAAACTGGTAATGCCTGTCTAAGAAGGCAAACCTTAGATACCGGTAATGATCTTTGTGAATCGGTATGTGAAGGTAAGCATCCTTTAAATCCACTGTGGTCATGTACTGACCCTTTTGGATCATGGGTAAGATTGTCCGAATAGTTTCCATTTTGAACGATGGAACTCTTAGGAATTTGTTTAGGATCTTTAAATCCAAGATTGGCCTGAAAGTTCCCTCTTTTTTGGGAACCACAAACAGGTTTGAGTAAAACCCTTGTCCTTGTTCCGACCGCGGAACCGGATGGATCACTCCCATTAATAACAGATCTTGTACACAGCGTAGAAACGCTTCTTTCTTTATCTGGTTTGTTGACAACCTTGACAGATGAAATCTCCCTCTTGGGGGAGAGAATTTGAAGTCTAGAAGGTATCCCTGAGATATGATCTCTAGCGCCCAGGGATCCTGAACATCTCTTGCCCAGGCCTGGGCGAAGAGAGAGAGTCTGCCCCCCACTAGATCCGGTCCCGGATCGGGGGCCCTCGATTCATGCTGTCTTTGGGGCAGCAGCAGGTTTCCTGGCCTGCTTGCCCTTGTTCCAGGACTGGTTAGGTTTCCAGCCTTGTCTGTAACGAGCAACAGCTCCTTCCTGTTTTGGTGCAGTGGAAGTTGATGCTGCTCCTGCTTTGAAATTCCGAAAGGGACGAAAATTAGACTGTCTAGCCTTAGCTTTGGCTTTGTCTTGAGGCAGGGCGTGGCCCTTACCTCCTGTAATGTCAGCGATAATTTCTTTCAAACCGGGCCCAAATAAAGTTTGCCCCTTGAAAGGTATATTAAGTAATTTGGACTTAGAAGTTACATCAGCTGACCAGGATTTTAGCCACAGCGCCCTACGTGCCTGAATGGCGAATCCTGAGTTCTTAGCCGTAAGTTTGGTTAAATGTACTACGGCCTCCGAAATGAATGAATTAGCTAGTTTAAGGACTCTAAGCCTGTCCGTAATGTCGTCCAGCGTAGCTGAACTAAGGTTCTCTTCCAGAGACTCCATCCAAAATGCTGCCGCAGCCGTAATCGGCGCGATGCATGCAAGGGGTTGCAATATAAAACCTTGTTGAACAAACATTTTCTTAAGGTAACCCTCTAATTTTTTATCCATTGGATCTGAAAAGGCACAGCTATCCTCCACCGGGATAGTGGTACGCTTAGCTAAAGTAGAAACTGCTCCCTCCACCTTAGGGACCGTTTGCCATAAGTCCCGTGTGGTGGCGTCTATTGGAAACATCTTTCTAAATATTGGAGGGGGTGAGAACGGCACACCGGGTCTATCCCACTCCTTAGTAACAATTTCAGTTAGTCTCTTAGGTATAGGAAAAACGTCAGTACTCGCCGGTACCGCAAAGTATTTATCCAACCTACACAATTTTTCTGGTATTGCAACAGTGTTACAATCATTAAGAGCCGCTAAAACCTCCCCTAGTAATACACGGAGGTTCTCCAATTTAAATTTAAAATTTGAAATATCTGAATCCAATCTGTTTGGATCAGAACCATCACCCACAGAATGAAGCTCTCCGTCCTCATGTTCTGCAAGCTGTGACGCAGTATCAGACATGGCCCTAGTATTATCAGCGCACTCTGTTCTCACCCCAGAGTGATCACGCTTGCCTCTTAGTTCTGGTAATTTAGCCAAAACTTCAGTCATAACAGTAGCCATATCTTGTAATGTTATCTGTAATGGCCGCCCAGATGTACTAGGCGCCATAATATCACGCACCTCCCGGGCGGGAGATGCAGGTACTGACACGTGAGGCGAGTTAGTCGGCATAACTCTCCCCTCGCTGTTTGGTGAAATTTGTTCAATTTGTACAGATTGGCTTTTATTTAAAGTAGCATCAATACAGTTAGTACATAAATTTCTATTGGGCTCCACCTTGGCATTGGAACAAATGACACAGATATCTTCCTCTGAATCAGACATGTTTAACACACTAGCAATAAACTTGCAACTTGGTTACAATCTTATTTAACAAAAACGTACTGTGCCTCAAAGAGCACTAAACGATTAAATGACAGTTGAAATAATGAACTGAAAAAGAGTTATAGCATCAATCCTTAAAAGCAACACAACTTTTAGCAAAGGTTTGTTCCCATTAGTAAAGTAACAATAATTAAATTACAGAGCAACGTTTTTAATCACAGTCAATATATAAGTCTCACAGCTCTGCTGAGAGAATCTACCTCCCTCCAAAGAAGTTTGAAGACCCCTGAGATCTGTTAGAGATGAACCGGATCATGCAGGAAATACAAGAGTAACTGACTGGAATTTTTTGATGCGTAGCAAAGAGCGCCAAAAACGGCCCCTCCCCCTCACACACAGCAGTGAGAGAGAAACGAAACTGTCCCAATTAAAACAAGCAACTGCCAAGTGGAAAAATAATGCCCAAATATTTATTCACTCAGTACCTCAGAAAATGCAAACGATTCTACATTCCAGCAAAAACGTTTAACATAATAAATACCTATTAAAAGGTTTAATGTACTTTTTAACAGAGTAATTCCGGTGAAAAACCATCCCCAGAATACTGAAGTGTAGAGTATACATACATGTCATTATAACGGTATGGCAGGATTTTCTCATCAATTCCATTTAGAAAATAAAAACTGCTACATACCTCAATGCAGATTCATCTGCCCGCTGTCCCCTGATCTGAAGCTTTTACCTCCCTCAGATGGCCGAGAAACAGCAATATGATCTTAACTACTCCGGTTAAAATCATAGTAAAAACTCTGGTAGATTCTTCTTCAAACTCTGCCAGAGAGGCAATAACACGCTCCGGTGCTATTGTAAAATAACAAACTTTTGATTGAAGTTATAAAAAAAAAAACTAAGTATAATCACCATAGTCCTCTCACACATCCTATCTAGTTGCTGGGTGCAAGAGAATGACTGGGAGTGACGTAGGGGGGAGGAGCTATATGCAGCTCTGCTGGGTGAATCCTCTTGCATTTCCTGTTGGGGAGGAGTTATATCCCAGAAGTAATGATGACCCGTGGACTGATCACACATAACAGAAGAAATAGGCCTATATCAATAGTTTGGGATGTCTTCTAAAAAAAAATATATACATGTCACAGGATATTCAGGGATTCCTGAAAGATATCAGTGTCCCAATGTAACAAACCCCCTTCCGTTTAAGGTACCTGTCTTGTCCCTCCCTTCTTCCGTTTAAGGTACCTGTCTTGTCCCTCCCTTCATCCGTTTTTTCAAGTGTACTGCATAATTAAAAACCACGGCTTTAAATACGCTTATTCAGCGTCTCAGGATTCACATTGCCTGGCAATGTGCATCCTGAGACGCTGAATAAGCGTATTTAAAGCCGTGGTTTTTAATTATGCAGTACACTTGAAAACACGGTTTGATACCCTGAAACGTCGTGATTGCTTTTAAATAAAGTCTGTTTTTACTATACCAGACTTGCCACAGTATTTTAATAATATTGTTACTACCGCTCATGTGTTTGTCAGTTTGCCTACACTGACCTACAGAGGAGTTAGTGGTATACAATATATTTTCACTCACATATCCCAATTGATCGGGTGTTTGCCGGAGGCACTTGAGTGACTCACAGAGGAGAGTATGGACTTTCGGTTCCAGATGCTGGATGTTCTAGGGACGTGTCAGCATAGAGGAACCGTGCTGTTACACTTTGAGCAGTTAGCTTGGCGACTGTTGAGAGCCCAGAAGGCTTATACAGCACTGATCCAGTGCTTTGAATTTAGTAAGTACGGGAATTTTGAGTGGGGAGACACCTGACCCATTTGACCCTGCACTATTGTGGCGCCTTCTTTCTTTGTCTTATCTGTCTTAAATAAACAGGACGGGCCGTGGACTTGATACATCACAAGAGAAATAAATTTATCAGGTAAGCATAAATTATGTTTTCTCTTGTAAGATGTATCGAGTCCACGGATTCATCCATACTTGTGGGATACCAATACCAAAGCTTTAAGACACGGATGAAGGGAGGGACAAGACAGGTACCTTAAACGGAAGGCACCACTGCTTGTAGAACCTTTCTCCCAAAAATAGCCTCCGAAGAAGCAAAAGTATCGAATTTGTCAAATTTGGAAAAAGTATGAAGCGAAGACCAAGTCGCCGCTTTATAAATCTGTTCAACAGAAGCCTCATTTTTAAAAGCCCATGTGGAAGCCACTGCTCTAGTAGAATGAGCAGTATTTCTTTCAGGAGGCTGCTGGGCAGCAGTCTCATAAGCCAAACAGATGATGCTTTTCAACCAAAAGGAAAGAGAGGTAGCCGTAGCCTTTTGACCTCTCCGTTTACCAGAATAAACAACAAACAATGAAGATGTTTGACGGAAATCTTTAGTTGCTTGTAAGTAGAACTTTAAAGCACGAACCACATCAAGATTGTGCAACAGACGTTCCTTCTTTGATGAAGGATTAGGACACAGTGAAGGAACAACAATCTCCTGATTGATATTCCTATTAGAAACAACCTTAGGAAGAAATCCAGGTTTGGTACGCAAAACCACCTTATCTGCATGGAAAACAAGGTAAGGTGAGTCACACTGTAAAGCAGATAACTCAGAAACTCTTTGAGCCGAAGAGATAGATACTAAAAACAAAACTTTCCAAGATAGAAGCTTAATATCTATGGAATGCATAGGTTCAAACGGAACCCCTTGAATAACTTTAAGAACTAAGTTTAGGCTCCATGGTGGAGCAACAGGTTTAAATACAGGCTTGATCCTGACTAAATGCTTGAACGTCTGGGACATCTGCCAGATGTTTGTGTAAAAGAAAAGACAAAGCAGATATTTGTCCCTTTAAGGAACTAGCTGATAATCCCTTCTCCAATCCTTCTTGGAGAAAGGACAATATTCTAGGAATCCTAATCTTACTCCATGAGTAACCCTTGGATTCACACCAATAAAGATATTTGCGCCAAATCTTATGATAGATCTTCCTGGTGACAGGCTTTCTGTCAGGTTAGGAAAAGTCCAGAAGAAGACCCAAATGCTAGGGCGAACTTAAACAACACCCTTGCACTCTGAGTTTAATCCAGGACGTGACCCCACGACAACCTCTAAAAAACAATGTACTCACGATATGGAGCAGGGTTAGCCTGAGTCCAAAGTAATTCAAGATATCAGCCAAATAGACTTCTGAGTAAGGAACTGGTTACAGGAAAAGTCTTCTACAGAATCAGGAGAGCAGGGATAGTCACTTATACTCAGACAGAGGAAGGGTAAACAAGAAACAGTTAATAATGCAGGAGTAGGTAACTTGTTATCAGGCAGTTTGAGGGTTAATACTGTGTAGTCAGTCCTTGAAGAGTTTGGCAACAGGTTATTAGGCAGTTTGTAGGTTTATACTGAGTAGTCAGTACATGCAGAGTAGATAATAGGATAACAGGTAGTTTGAGGATTAATACAGATTAATCAGTACTTGCAGGGATTGGCAACAGGTTGTCATGCAGTATGAGAGTTTGACAGAATAGACAGTCTTTGCAATGTTTGGCAACAGGATATCAAGCAGTTTGAAGGTTTACACTGAAATAACAGTATTTGCAGAGTTTTGGCAACAGGTAAACATGCAGTTTGGGAGTTTCACAGAATAAACAGTCTTTGCAATGTTTGACAACAGGATATCAAGCAGTTTGAAGGTTTACACTGAGTAAACAGTATTTGCAGAGTTTTGGCAACAGGTAAACAAGCAGATTGAGAGATTCAAAGAATAAATAGTACTTGCAATGTTCGGGAACAGGTTATCAGGAAGTAGAGGATTAACCCAGGATAGTCAGTCTTTGCAGAGTTTGGCAGTTAGAGAGATTCCACAGCAAAGTCCTCATGATATCAAGCAGTTTGAAGGTTTACACTGAAATAACAGTATTTGCAGAGTTTTGGCAACAGGTAAACATGCAGTTTGAGAGTTTCATAGAATAGACAGTCTTTGCAATGTTTGGCAACAGGATATCAAGCAGTTTGAAGGTTTACACTGAAATAACAGTATTTGCAGAGTTTTGGCAACAGGTAAACATGCAGTTTGGGAGTTTCACAGAATAAACAGTCTTTGCAATGTTTGACAACAGGATATCAAGCAGTTTGAAGGTTTACACTGAGTAAACAGTATTTGCAGAGTTTTGGCAACAGGTAAACAAGCAGATTGAGAGATTCAAAGAATAAATAGTACTTGCAATGTTCGGCAACAGGTTATCAGGAAGTAGAGGATTAACCCAGGATAGTCAGTCTTTGCAGAGTTTGGCAGTTAGAGAGATTCCACAGCAAAGTCCTCACAGGAGCCACAAAGAGTAACAAACAAACGGGCCCTGAAGAAACAGGAAGCCCGGAATAAAAAGCCTGGTCATGACATCATCAGGAAGGGGCGGCTCATGTCAATCAAGCACACAGAGAGGACTGCCAGAGCTTCCCAGGGGCTGAGCGTGACAGTGCCCCCTCCTCAAGGACCCCTCCGGGGGACCCGACCGGGCCTGGCAGGGTATTTCTTGTGAAAAGACTTGACAAGAGCTGGAGCATGAACATGAGAGGCCGGTTCCCAAGATCGTTCAGAGATAGGATAACCCTTCCAAAAGGACCAGGTAGTACAGCTGATTGCCCCGTAGCTTGGAATCCAGAATCTGGCTGACTTCAAACTCAGAAGTTCCCTCTACGGAAAGTGGAGGAGGTGGTTTACTCCTGATCGAGTACCGATTGTAGATGACTGGCTTGAGTAGGGAGACATGAAACACTGGATGGATCTTGAGAGTCTTGGGTAAGGCCAGGCGGTATGCAGAAGAACAAACTTTGGAAACAATTCGAAAAGGTCCAATGTACTTAGGACCCAACTTAGTACAAGGTTGTTTTAGACGTATGGATCTGGTGGATAAAAATACTCTGTCTCCAGTACGAAGTAAAGGAGCCTTGCACCTTCTGCGATCAGCATATTTCTTATGTCTTAAGGAAGAAGAAAGTAGATTTTGACGAATGAGTTGCCAGTGGTTACTGAGATTTTTCACTATACGATCTGCTGCAGGGACTTCAGTAGAACTGGTAATCATAGGAAAGGTTCTAGGTTCAAAACCATAAGCTGCCTTAAAGGGAGAGGTCTGTAATGAGGCGTTATAACGTGAGTTGTGAGCTAATTCCGCCAAAGGCAATAACTGAGACCAGTTGGAGTGGTGATGGTCTACATAATATCTAAGAGAAGATTCCAAGGCTTGATTTACACGCTCAGTCTGTCCGTTGGATTGAGGATGATGTGCAGTAGAAAGAGATATGTTGATTCCGAAGTGCTTACAAAAAGACCTCCAAAATTTGGAAACAAATTGGACTCCACAATCTGAGACTATGTCAGTGGGAAAACCATGTAAACGAGATATATGTAGAACAAAGAGTTCAGAAAGTCTTTGAGCTGAAGGCAAGCCTGGAAGAGGTATGAAGTGAGCAGACTTGGAGAACCGATCCACCACTACCCAAATGGTCGTATTTCCAGCAGAAACAGGAAGATCTGTAACAAAGTCCATGGATAAGTGAGACCAAGGGTAATGAGGAATAGGAAGAGGGTGTAATAGACCAAATGGTCGATGAGAAGATTGTTTGTTCGAAGCACAAGAACTACAAGCAGCAATATAATCCTTAACATCCTCCTCATAGTGGACCACCAAACATGCTGCTTCAGTTTCCACAAAGTATTGGTTACTCCAGGATGACCTGCTGAAATGTTGTCGTGAGCTCAACATAGAAGCTTAAGACGTAATCCTTTGGGTACATACAGGATACCAGAAGGTAGTTTACAAGAAGATGGTACCTGGACTTGAGCAGCATGTAAAGCCTGTACTGGAAAAGAAGATACTTGAGCCAAAACTTTGACTGGACGTAGTATAGGTTCAGAATCCAATGGAGAAGGTTCAGAAGATTGGAACTGCCTAGATAAAGCATCTGCCTTGGAATTTTTTGAACCAGGAACATAGGAAAGTACAAAATTAAACCTGGAGAAGAACAAGGCCCACCGAGCCTGACGAGGATTGACACGTGTAGCTGTTTGGAAGTATAAAAGATTCTTGTGATCTGTCAGAATGAAAAAAGGTTGACTGGTACCCTCTAACCCAGTGTTTTTCAACCAGTGTGCCGTGGCACACTAGTGTGCCATGAGAGATCCTCAGGTGTGCCACGGCAGACTGACAACAGTGTGACATATTTTTTAAACTTTGCTTGTTTTTTACTCCCAGTGCAGGGGTAGTTTGTAGGAGGCATGGCATAACAGCACAATACATACAGTATGTGTGTGTTTGTGTGTATGTGTATATATATATATGATGTATTAGGCTACAATGTGTGATTTTTTTTAAATTTTGGGATGGTGGTGTGCTACAGGATTTTTTAATGTAAAAAAGTGTGCCACGGCAAAAAAAAGGTTAAAAATCACTGCTCTAACCAATGCCTCCATTCTTCCAAAGCTAATTTTATAGCCAAAAGCTCCTTATTGCCCACATCATAATTTAACTCGGCAGGATTTAATTTTTTCGAAAAGAACACCACAGGATGTATCTTGCTGGTAGTCGGATCACGTTGGGAGAGAACAGCTCCAGCTGCTATTGAGGAAGCGTCAACCTCCAAAATAAACTGGAGATCAGGAATTGGATGACTGAGAAGAGGTGCAGAAGAAAATGCTGATTTTAGCGTTTCAAAAGTCCGTACTGCCGAAGAGGACCAGTTCTTACAATTTTGCGCTTTCTTAGTAAGAGAAGTGAGCGGAGATGTGATGTCAGCAAAGTTCTTTATAAACTTTCTATAGTAATTGGCAAAGCCAAGAAACCTCTGCAGGGATTTGAGAGTAGTTGGTCTGGGCCAGTCCTTAATAGCCGAAAGTTTAGCAGGATCCATCTCAAAACCTGATTCAGAAATTATATACCCCAAAAAGGGAATGGTAGTCTGATGAAAAGAGCATTTCTCCAATTTAGCGAACAGGGAATTGTCTCGTAACCTCTGAAGTACCAGTCTTACATGATGTACATGTTCCTGTAATGTTTTCGAATAGATCAGAATGTCATCGAGATAAATGATAACAAATTGATTTAGATAATCTCTGAAGATTTCGTTAACAAAGTGCTGAAATACTGCTGGTGCATTGCACAATCCGAATGGCATTACTAGATACTCATAGTGACCAAATCTAGTGTTAAATGCCGTCTTCCATTTGTCTCCTTTACGGATTCTGAACAAATTGTAGGCCCCATGGAGATCTAACTTGGAAAAAATAGAAGCACCTTGAAGACGATCAAATAACTCAGGAATGAGCGGCAGAGGATAGCTGTTTTTGACAGTAATCTGATTCAAGGCCCGATAATAGATACAGGGACGGAGACCTCCATCTTTTCTCCCAATGAAGAAAAAATCCGCACCCACAGGTGATGAGGAAGGACGAATAAATCCTCTGGCTAAGTTGTCCTTTATGTATTCCTCAAGAGAGACATTTTCTTGACGAGAGAGGGGATAAGTCCTTCCCTTAGGTAGAGGAGCCCCTGAAAACAATTTGATAGGACAGTCAAATATCCGGTGTGGAGGTAATGTCTCAGCCTCCTTCTTAGAAAACACATCACTAAAGGCATGATAGTAATTAGGCAATGAATCAGGAACTTCCACCATAGCTACGACAGGACCAGATGGTTTTGAGGGATTTTGCAGGCAATGTTTGAAACAGGTACTTCCATGGGTTCCACAGACTCATGAGATTGGGAATTATTATGAGACAGACTTGAGGTTCGAATAGGAGGACGAAAAGAAGATTTAACAAAGGATCTCCGATTCCTATCTCTCTCCTGAAGACGTTCAGAATGCCGGGCGTCAAGAGTAATACACAAATTGATAAGACCCTCCAATGAATCGGGGAGTTCCCGAAATACAAGTTCATCCTTAAGGTGTTCGCAAAGTCCCTTGCGAAAGGCTGCCCGTAAGGCTCCATGGTTCCAATCAGTTTCTGCGGCTAAAGTCCTGAATTCAATAGCATATTGAGCTACCGAAAGGGATCCCTGTCTCAGATCCAACAATCCTGCCTCTGCAGCTGCAGACCTCCCAGGCTTGTCAAAAACAGAAGAAAAAATGGACACAAATAATTCCACATCCTGTAGTAAAGGATAATTCTTCTCTAAAAGAGGAGACACCCAGGCTAGAGCCTTACCCTTCATGAGGGAAATAATAAAGGTGATCTTTAAAAGTAGAATTGGAAAAAACTTGTTTCTGAAGTGTAAACGACATTGATTAAGGAATCCACTGCATTCTTCAGGATTACCGTCATATTTATCTGGAAGTGGGATTTGTGGTATATACTGTCCAACAGGTTGAGGTGGGTTAAAGACAGCATTGGAGCTAGTAGCAGCTGCAGTAGGAGTCACAGTAGCTTGAGAAGGAGCGGAGAGGTTATGTAGCAGAGCAGTAATCTGGTCAAGCTTGGAATCCAAAGATTGCAAATGAGCAGAATGATTTCCCAGAAGTTGCCCTTGTAGAGCCACATCCCTGGATAACTCATCAGGGTCCATATTAGGCCCGTTTGTACTGTCAGGTTAGGAAAAGTCCAGAAGAAGACCCAAATGCTAGGGCGAACTTAAACAACACCCTTGCACTCTGAGTTTAATCCAGGACGTGACCCCACGACAACCTCTAAAAAACAATGTACTCACGATATGGAGCAGGGTTAGCCTGAGTCCAAAGTAATTCAAAATATCAGCCAAATAGACTTCTGAGTAAGGAACTGGTTACAGGAAAAGTCTTCCACAGAATCAGGAGAGCAGGGATAGTCACTTATACTCAGACAGAGGAAGGGTAAACAAGGAACAGTTAATAATGCAGGAGTAGGTAACTTGTTATCAGGCAGTTTGAGAGTTAATACTGTGAAGTCAGTCCTTGAAGAGTTTGGCAACAGGTTATCAGGCAGTTTGTAGGTGTATACTGAGTAGTCAGTACATGCAGAGTAGATAACAGGATAACAGGTAGATTGAGGATTAATACAGAATAAAAACCCTGGTCATGACATCATCAGGAAGCGGCGGCTCAGACTACCTGTCAATCAAGCACACAGAGAGGACTGCCAAAGCTTCCCAGGGGCTTAGCGTGACACTTTCTAGCTTGAATCAGGGTATCAATGACCGATTCAGAGAAACCACGCTTTGATAGAATCAGGCGTTCAATCTCCAAGCAGTCAGACGCAGAGAAATTAGATTTGGATGCGTGAATGGACCTTGGATTAGAAGGTCCTGCCTCATTGGCCACGGTGGAACTGATGACATGTCCACTAGGTCTGCATACCAAGTCCTGAGTGGCCACGCAGGTGCTATCAGAATCACCGAAGCTCTCTCCTGCTTGATTCTGGCAACCAGATGTGGGAGGAGAGGAAATGGTGGAAATACATAGGCCAGATTGAAGGACCAGGGCACTGCTAGAGCATCTATCAGTACCGCCTGGGGATCCCGGGACCTGGACCCGTAACAAGGAAGTTTGGCATTCTGACGGGACGCCATCAGATCCAATTCTGGTGTGCCCCATAGCTGAGTCAGCTGGGCAAATACCTCTGGATGGAGCTCCCACTCCCCCAGATGAAAAGTCTGACGACTTAGGAAATCCGCCTCCCAGTTCTCTATTCCTGGGATATGGATTGCTGAGAGATGGCAAGAGTGATCCTCCGCCCATCGGATTATTTTGGTTACCCCCATCATCGCTAGAGAACTCAGTGTTCCTCCTTGATGATTGATATAAGCTACAGTCGTGAATCTGATAAATTTGGCCGCAGCAAGCTGAGGCCATGCCTGAAGCGCATTGAATATCGCTCTCAGTTCTAGAATGTTTATCGGGAGGAGAGTTTCCTCCCGAGACCATAAGCCCTGTGCTTTCAGGTAGTTCCAGACTGCACCCCAGCCTAGCAGGCTGGCATCTGTCATTACTATGAGCCACTCTGGCCTGCGGAAACACATTCCCTGAGACAGGTGGTCCTGAGACAACCACCAGAGAAGAGAATCTCTGGTCTCCTGGTCCAGATGCATTTGAGGAGATAAATCTGCATAATACGCATTCCACTGTTTGAGCATGCATAGTTGCAGTGGTCTGAGGTGTAGGCGGGCAAAAGGAACTATGTCTATTGCCGCTACCATGAGTCCGATTACCTCCATACACTGAGCCACTGATGGCCGAGGAATGGAATGAAAAGCTCGGCAAGTGGTTAAGAGTTTTGATTTTCTGACCTCCATCAGAAATATTTTCATTTCTATCAAGTCTATCATAGTCCCTAGGAAGGAAACTCTTGTGAGAGGGAAGAGAGAACTCTTTTTTATGTTCACCTTCCACCCGTGAGATCTCAGAAAAGCCAACACGATGTCCGTGTGAGACTTGGCTAGCTTGAAAGTCGACGCCTGAATTAAGATGTCGTCTAGATAAGGCGAGAACCGCCAGAAGGGACCCTAGCACCTTTGTGAAAATTCTGGGCGCCGTCGCCAACCCGAAGGGAAGGGACACAAACTGGTAATACCTGTCCAGAAAGGCGAATCTGAGGAATTGATGATGATCTCTGTGAATAGGGATGTGTAGATATGCATCCTTTAAGTCCACGGTAATCATATATTGACCCTCCTGGATCAGAGGTAGAATAGTCCAAATAGTCTCCATCTTGAATGATGGTACATTGAGGAATTTGTTTTAAATTTTGAGACCTAAGATTGGTCTGAAAGTTCCTTCTTTTTTGGGAACTACAAACAGGTTTGAGTAAAACCCTAGCCCTTGTTCCTCTTTTGGAACTGGGCGGATCACTCCCATGGTATGTAGGTCTTCTACACAGAGTAAGAACGCCTCTCTCTTTGTCTGGTTTGCAGACAATTGAGAAATGTGAAATCTCCCCCTTGGGGGGGAGTCTTTGAAGTCCAGAAGATATCCCTAGGACACAATTTCTAAAGCCCAGGAATCGTGAACATCTCTTGCCCAAGCCTGAACGAAGAGAGAGAGAGTCTGCCCCCTACTAGATCCGGTCCCGGATCGGGGGCTACCCCGTCATGCTGTCTTGGAGGCAGCTGCAGGCTTCTTGGCCTGTTTACCCTTGTTCCAAGCCTGGTTAGGTCTCCAGATTGACTTGGATTGGGCAAAATTCCCCTCTTGCTTTGCAGCAGGGGAAGCTGAAGCGGGACCACCCTTGAAGTTCCGAAAGGAACGAAAATTATTTTGTTTGGTCCTCAATTTATTTGTTCTATCCTGAGGGAGGGCATGGCCTTTCCCTCCAGTGATGTCTGAAATAATCTCTTTCAGTTCAGGCCCGAATAGGGTCTTTCCTTTGAAAGGGATGTTCAAAAGTTTAGATTTTGATGACACATCAGCAGACCAGGACTTAAGCCATAACGCCCTGCGTGCTAAAATGGCAAAACCTGAATTCTTTGCCGCTAATTTAGCCAGTTGGAAAGCGGCATCTGTAATGAAAGAATTAGCCAACTTAAGGGCCTTAATTCTGTCCATAATATCCTCTAATGGAGTCTCCATCTGAAGAGCCTCTTCTAGAGCCTTGAACCAGAAAGCAGCTGCAGTAATTACAGGAACCATGCACGCAATAGGTTGGAGAAGAAAACCTTGATGAACAAAAAATTTCTTCAGGAGACCCTCTAATTTTTTATCCATAGGATCTTTGAAAGCACAACTGTCTTCGATAGGTATAGTTGTACGCTTAGAAATAGCTCCCTCCACCTTAGGAACTGTCTGCCACGAGTTCCGCATGGTGTCAGATATGGGAAACATTTTCTTAAAAACAGGAGGGGGAGCGAATGGAATACCTGGTCTATCCCACTCCTTAGTAATAATATTCACAATCCTCTTAGGGACTGGAAAAACATCAGTGTAAACAGGAACCTCTAAGTATTTGTCCATTTTACACAATTTCTCTGGGACTGTAATGATATGTATTGTATGTCAGAACAGGTGATAGAAATGTTCTGGTACCTAGTATCCTCTAATGTAGGACCACTCAGCCTCACACCAAACCTTGGATTCACACAGATCTAATTTATAGGAATCCAGTTATGCTCATTGAACTGAGGGTCACTACTGTAGAGTACAGAGTGAAATACGGAGCTGTCACGCAACCAGATAATATGATAGAGAGGTATCAATAGATAAATATGATAGATATTGTTCCTAATGAGGTTATATATGGAACAAAGGAACACACAAGCACAGCAGCCAGATAAAATATATACAGTAATCACACACACTCACATTCACAACCAGCCTAAATATAGAGTTGTAGGCAGAGGTTACAACTATAAGTGCAATTTGTATGACACACTGAATAAGTAGAGCATAGCAATGAGTGTGGAATAGGACAATGTAAATATACTAAAGCACAAGCCCCACAATGTGTTAATTGAGGCAGAGTAACAGAACCTTGTCCTAAAGGTGTTATAGCATGAGTTACTGTAAGTGTAAGCAGCAGCTGAGATATTTGAGACAGGATGCAATGATTTCAATGGTTATGCTGGGTTAAAGCAGTCAATAAATGAGATGTCATATGATAGAAATTTAAGCAACAAATATGGCAGGAAAGGATACTTATCAAGTGAGTAAGGCAAACAGTCACTTAGGGTAGCGGTTTTCTGTTACCATGAGTAACAATGAAATGCAGTTATCCGGCAAGGGTAAGTAAAACATACAGACCAATTCTTAGGAATTTGCAGGGAGAGCGTGTCAGTGGTTGCTGGTGAGTTTGTTACCCAAGGCAGAGAGAGAGCACGGTACACGCGCTGCGAGACTGGCGAGAAGCCGGGTGTGACGTCACACACCAGAGTAGCGGAATGAAGGGAACTGTGTCTGAAACTTTGGTTCCGGTAAAGCTGCAGTTAGCTGTTGAAGGGATGCTGGCAGGCAGGAGCTGAGAACAGCAGAACTCAGCTGAAAATAAGAAGCTCAGGTAGGTAATCCAACTTAGATAGAAGGATAGGGCTAGGTTTCTTCAGCAGTAGTCACTTGAACAACTGGAACAAATTACCAAGCAGGGAGTAGAGATAGGAGGAGCCTTAAATAGGGTGATTTGGTTGAAGATTTAAAGTGACAGCACCTAATACGCTAAAATCCCTAGAGTCGCTAATACCTCCCTGAGCAATAAGCGGAGTTGTGTTCAAGCTTAAATTTAAAGGCCGTCATATCAGAATCTGTCTGAGGGAGCGTCTTTCCTGAATCAGAAATTTCTCCCTCAGATAACAAATCCCTTACCCCTACTTCAGAACATTGTGAGGGTATATCGGATACAGCTACTAAAGCGTCAGACGGCTCAGCATTTGTTCTTAACCCAGAGCTGGCTCGCTTTCCTTGTAAACCAGACAGTTTGGATAAAACCTCTGTGAGGGTTGTATTCATAACTGTGGCCATGTCTTGTAAAGTAAATGAATTTGACGCACTAGAGGTACTTGGCGTCACTTGTGCGGGCGTTACTGGTTGTGACACTTGGGGAGAGCTAGATGGTGAACCCTCATTTCCTTCTGGCTGAGAATCATTTATTGCTCTATTTTTAAGTGCTAAAATATGCTCTTTATAGTTTATAAACATATTAGTGCAAGTGGGACACATTCTAAGAGGGGGTTCCACAATGGCTTCTAAACACATTGAACAAGGATTTTCCTTGGTATCAGACATGTTAAACAGGCTAGTAATGTAACAAGCACGCTTGGAAAACACTTTAATCAAAGCAAATAACACTTAGAAAAAAAACGGTACTGTGCCTTTAAGAGAAAAAAAGCTGCACAAACTCTGCAAAACAGTGTAAAAAAGTAAACTCAACAAAATTTTTACAGTAGTATCATAAAGCCTTAGTAACTTTGCACAGCTATGCAAATAAACAATTAACCCCTTAATGTAAAAACCGGATTGATAAAATGTCATTAAATGGTAAAAAACTCTGCTGTGGCGCCTACCTGCCCTTTAGGAACGCTTTGTGGGGAAAAAAAACTTCTTTACAGCCCTCAAACACAGTAGGAACCTCTGGAGAAGCAGCTGGATGTCTCTGAGGAAAAGAAACTGCGCAACTGAGGCGCGAAAATACGCCCCTCCCACCTCACTCGATGTTTTGGGGCCTTAAAGAAATACAACAGAGTGTTTCTTAAACTAGCCATGTGGGTTAATAACCCTAAAACAAGCCACAATGACCCCTTAAAGTCCCTCAAAAAATGTGATATTTGCATTTTTTCTAAATACAGACAGTCCCCGGGTTACGAACATCCGACTTACGTACAACTCGCACGTACGAACGGGCCTGTACAGCAATAAACACTTACTGATGTATTCAGTGCTGCTCGGTCCTGGGGGAAACAAAAGTGTACCTAAACATCACCGAGAGTGCCATCACCGAGAGTGCCGTCGCTCCGTGCCGTCGCTCCTATGTGTCATCAAGGAATTCCCTCCTCAAGTCGGCTCATCGCCTCCGTAAGAACTGACGTCTGCACTCGCCGGTCACATGACCTGTACACACCCCTCTTCTCATTGGTCTGTGGATGCGTCTCCCTAGAAGAACTCTGTGGGGGGTAGTTATCAACGTGTCAACTTTCCTGCCTTCGCCGGCCCAATACGCCCGCCTAAGCTCGCCTACCATCGTCGCCGCGGACCTGACAAAATTCGCCTAAGTTATCAATAAATCTGTCAAAAAGCCGCGCACCAAGTACGGGGTGATGAGCAGCGGACTGTGAGAGTTATCACTCATCCGATCTCGCTGCTCTTCGGCTTTTTTACAGCTTTATTGCTAGCCTGTCACTAAGCACCCACACTAAACTACACTGTTCTACCCTCTATACAGGCGCCCCCGGAGCCCCCCGCAACTCAATAAAGTTACTAACCCCTAAACCGCCGCTCCTAGACCCCGCCACAACTCTTATAAATGTATTAACCCCTAAACCGCCGCTCCTAGACCCCGCCGCAACTCTTATAAATGTATTAACCCCTAAACCGCCGCTCCCGGACACCGCTGCAACCTACATTATACCTAGTAACCCCTATCCTGCTGATCCCGCACCTCGCCGCAACTAAATAAATAGTTTAACCCCTAAACCGCCGCTCCCTGACCCTGCCGCAACCTATATTAAACTTATTAACCCCTAATCTGCCCCCCCACACCGTCGCCACCTATAATACATTTATTAACCCCTATCCTGCCCCCCTACACCGCCGCCACTGTAATAAATTTATTAACCCCTAAACCTAAGTCTAACACTAACCCTAACACCCCTCCTAACTTAAATATTAATTAAATAAATCTAAATAATATTTCTATTATTAACTAAATTATTCCTATTTAAAACTAAATACTTACCTGTAAAATAAACCCTAAGATAGCTACAGTATAATTAATAATTACATTGTAGCTATTTTAGGATTTATATTTATTTTACAGGTAACTTTGTATTTATTTTAGCTAGTTAGAATAGTTATTAAATAGTTATTAACTATTTAATAACTACCTAGCTAAAAGAAATACAAAATTACCTGTAAAATAAATCCTAACCTAAGTTACAATTAAACCTAACACTACACTATTATTACATTAATTAAATAAATTAACTACAAATAACTACAATTAAATACAATTACATAAACTAACTAAAGTACAAAAAATAAAAAAAAGCTAAGTTACAAAAAATAAAAAAAATAAGTTACAAACATTTAAAAAATATTACAACAATTTTAAGCTAATTACACCTAATCTAAGCCCCCTAATAAAATAACAAAGCCCCCCAAAATAAAAAAATTCCCTACCCTATTCTACATTAAAAAAGTTCAAAGCTCTTTTACCTTACCAGCCCTTAAAAGGGCCTTTTGTGGGGCATGCCCCAAAGAAAACTGCTCTTTTGCCTGTAAATGAAAAATAACCCCCCCCAACATTAAAACCCACCACCCACATACCCCTAATCTAACCCAAACCCCCCTTAAAATAACCTAACACTAATCCCCTGAAGATCATCCTACCTTGAGTCGTCTTCACTCAGCCGAGCCACCAATGGAACTGAAGAGGAGATCCGGAGCGGCAGAAGTGATCCTCCAAGGGGCGCTGAAGAAGTCTTCCATCCGGGCGTTGTCATCTTCCAAGCGGCGCTGAAGAAGTCTTCCATCCGGGCAATGTCATCTTCCAAGCGGGGTCTTCAATCTTCTTTCTTCAGGATCCATCTTCATCCCGCCGACGCGGAACATCCTTCTTTCCCGACGGACTACTGACGAATGAAGGCTCCTTTAAGGGACGTCATCCATGATGGCGTCCCTTCAAATCCGATTGGCTGATAGGATTCTATCAGCCAATCGGAATTAAGGTAGGAAAAATCTGATTGGCTGATTGAATCAGTCAATCAGATTGAGCTTGCATTCTATTGGCTGTTCCGATGGGGTGGTGGGTTTTAATGTTGGGGGGGTTGTATTTTTCTTTTACAGGCAAAAGAGCAGTTTTCTTTGGGGCATGCCCCACAAAAGGCCCTTTTGAGGGGTGGTAAGGTAAAAGAGCTTTGAAGTTTTTTAATGTAGAATAGGGTAGGGAATTTTTTTTATTTTGGGGGGGCTTTGTTATTTTATTAGGGGGCTTCGATTAGGTGTAATTAGCTTAAAATTGTTGTAATATTTTTTAAATGTTTGTAACTTAGCTTTTTTTATTTTTTGTACTTTAGTTAGTTTATGTAATTGTATTTAATTGTAGTTATTTGTAGTTAATTTATTTAATTAATGTAATGATAGTGTAGTGTTAGGTTTAATTGTAGGATTTATTTTACAGGTAATTTTGTATTTCTTTTAGCTAGGTAGTTATTAAATAGTTAATAACTATTTAATAACTATTCTAACTAGCTAAAATAAATACAAAGTTACCTGTAAAATAAATATAAATCCTAAAATAGCTACAATGTAATTATTAATTACATTGTAGCTATCTTAGGGTTTATTTTAAAGGTAAGTATTTAGTTTTAAATAGAAATAATTTATTAAAGTATAGTGTAGTGTTAGGTGTAATTGTAACTTAAGTTAGGATTTATTTGACAGGTAAATTTCAGTTTATTTTAGCTAGGTAAGCTATTAAATAGTTAATAACTATTTAATAGCTATTGTACCTAGTTAAAATAAATTGAAAGTTACCTGTAAAATAAAAATAAATCCTAAGATAGCTACAATATACCAAGATTGTTTAAGGTTGTACTGCAATATTTGAAAATGTTTGTTTAAGGTTGTAGTGTACAGTACTGTACTGTACTGTACAATACCTGTATTTGAAAATGTTTAAGCATTTATATGCAGAGTTAAAAATAAATAATATATTAAGACAAACATCTGTCCAAGTTGCATTTGTTGCATTTCCTGAGTAGAACGCCATTCAATTTAGTTCTGGTGAGTATGGTATGGGGTTAGAGCCACTTGAGGTTTCACTGCTGTCTGTATCCTCATTAGAAAGATTGTTTGGCTAGAGTTTCACCTAAAAAAGTGCCTGTTCTGACTTACATACAGATTCAACTTAAGAACAAACCTAAAGTCCCTATCTTGTACGTAACCCGGGGACTGCCTGTAAAAAAAAACGTTTTTTCCTATCAGTGTCACCAGTAACTAATGAGCCCTTCATGCAAGCTGGGATTCCTACAAAGTGTCTGAATACAGCTTAATACTCTTCAGCCCTTGTGAGAACAGCAGTGGATCTTAGTTACAAAGTGCTAAGATCATCATCCTCCTTGCAGAAATCTTCATCCCTTTTCTGCCAGAGAGTAAATAGTACACACCGGTACCATTTAAAATAACAAACTTTTGCTTGAGAAATAAAAACTAACATTTTTGTCACCACACTCACTTTACCCTTCCTAATACTTAGAGTAGGCAAAGAGAATGACTGGGGGTGGAGCTAAGGGAGGAGCTATATAGACAGCTCTGCTGTGGGTGCTCTCTTTGCCACTTCCTGTAGGGAAGGAGAATATCCCACAAGTATGGATGAATCCGTGGACTCGATACATCTTACAAGAGAAAACTGTATTATCTTTATCTTTTTGATGAAGTGATACCAGTTTCCCAATCTCTGGTTTCATGTCACTTAGCAGGATTCTTAAATTGCCATAGTCGGTGATCTGGAGAAGATTTCTTTACTTGGAAAATAGTTGTACTACTTCACTAATAAATCAACTTTATAGAATGTGTATTCTACTTGCCAAAGTATTAAGTAGTGCACCACAAGATTATTTCTAATGACAGAAGACTTAAAAACCTTAGATGGTTAACTGTTTACAAAGCTACTCAGACAAGCACAACAGGCCTTTACTTTTTTTTTTTTTAACTTTTTTGTTTCCTGCTACTACACAATTATTCTAAACTGTGCAGTTAATATACATAATACGTGCTAATGTACAGCGCTGGCAAAGGAAGTTGCTGCTAAACCTGAACTGTCATAGAAGAGAAATCTTTGACAAAGCATTGGCAAAGAGCAGTAAAACTTCGAAAACAAAGCAAAAAAAGTGGTTTTGCTTTGCACATCTAGGATAAAGCACAACAAATTATGATACTTATACTTGGAGGGGCCTACTAGCATTCTCTTCCACTCCTTTCCTACTAGTGCCCCTTATGGTAATCCCAGTGTCCCATTCCACCTCTTATGCCTATGAATGCCCCCCTCAGTAATCCCACCGCACCCCAGGGGGAAATACCATTCACTTTGGTGACCACTGATCTAGACCACTGATCTAGACCAGTGTACTGTCATTTTTTTTCTCCCCTTTAATGTATTCCGAATGATCCATTTTACATGTTGGAGTGTGTTAAAATATCTTTATTTTTTCATTTGAAACAGCTGCCTTTACCTACACTGTAAATTTCAATATTTATGTACTGGTTATTGGAAAGTATAGAAAGTTTGGATGAAATCAAGCTCCCGGTGGGGGCATTGTTCTTTAAGTACTGATACCATTGAGTACACAGTGAGAGAAAAGATAAGCAGGATTTGGAATAAATAGAGATAAGATCTCCCTGCAAACTCAGCCAAATTGATTAGGTTGTGGTTTTAATTAGCATAGACAGCTTTTCGTATAGAAAATATACCTAAATGAGAAATTTTGCATATATATTTTAAACTCTGTGGCTGTTATAACAATTCATTGTAAACACAAAGGGAAACTAATTTTACAGTACTGTGAGGAGGTTACGATGTGTGGAATTCAGAATGCAGGAACATATACACAGAACAATGTAAGTTTTTTTAAAAGCTTTACCGATTGATAAGCAAAAGAACATTTGGTAGCTCAAATAGAAGATCAGGGAAAATTGAAAAGTTTGAACATAGGCCCAATGCAGATAACTAAAGTCCAATATAAGGTTCAGAATACTATAAGTAGTGTGTCTACTTTGGCCTGGGGGAAGCTTACAGCAGGAGGGGATAGGTCTAGGGAACATTAGTTTACAATATTGTTTAAAATTGTGACTTGTAATAATGGTGCTAGCAAATATTGTTACCTCCAGTAGCGGACCTACTCAACAGAGGGCCTATGTATAGACTGGCTGCTATTGCCCCCTCCTGCTGCCCCAATGGTAATTCAACCCCTGGCAACCTCATGATCATGTTTATGCTTCTTGCAGTTGTGATTGCGCTCTACTTCTAATCTAGGCCTTATTTTGCTCAGGGCTATAATAAAGTATAGAAATAAGGGTAATACCATAAATATATGACTGTTTTATTGCTCTTGTGCCCAAATACAATCATTATCTCCTAAAAACTGGAGGTGTACACCTCCCGGGTGTAGTTCACAAGTTTCTTCAACCATTCCTAAATGAAGCCTTAACAACCATTACACATAATTAAGTCACATTTTAAGAATACTTGTAGAGTTTACTGATTTTTAATTTTTCTTTTTCAAATCCTAGTACTAAGTGGACATAGTTACTACCACAGCTTCTCACAGTGTATTGCAGATGTGCAGACATGTGGCATGTTTTATTGGGACAGCATGTTGGTGCCTAGGAGCTGCGGATGCAGCACTGGAATACCTTCAGCTATAAGCTGGCGGTTTTCAATCCCCCTGCATTTGTCCGACCGGTGAGAGTGACAGCCAGGTGCAAGTAGGGGGCTGCGTTGCAGAAGCAGAAGCTTGTGCAATGAAAAAATGTGGGCAGTGTATTGCTGCACACTAGCCGCCATGTGGACATGTACAAACCTATTTGCCCAGCATTGCGACTAGTAATCCCCCCCCCCCCCCCCGGAATTGTCCAAATGGGAAGATTTACAGCCACAATGCCGGGCAGACAGGTTCATAGATCTCCATTAGACATTTCTTAAATGGAGCCCTTTATGTGAAAAAGCGTGGACTCTGCTAGTTTATAACATGTACTTGGTGTATATTGTTTGCATGCAAGTTTATTAAGGTATATAGTAGGATATTTAGTTTAAAGCATAAATCAAAAATAAAAAATTGTCCACGTGTTAGTATCTATCTCTATATACAGTATATACAGTATATATATATATATGTAATAGGCATCATTGTTCTTGCTGAGAAATGCCTCACCCCTTTACTTGGCAGTAATGGAATCTACTCTGAAATGTGGGAATCTCTGCGTTTTATCGGGGGAGAAGTTATGTATTAATCCAGACAAAAGTAATTTTGCATATTTAAAGGACCATAATAATGAAAAAAATATATATACTCTAATTTGTTAGCGCAACTTATTTTAACACTAGCGACGCCCCAACTGTATGTGTTTAAACACAAAGTTAAAAGTACCACACAGGAGCCATAATCCGTGGAGGTAGTCACACAGCTGAGTTGCACAGCAACATTCTAGACCACAGAATGGGAATATCTTGAATTAGAATTACCATCTTTTGAGGATGGGTAGCATGGAAGCTTTGAATCAGGAGTACTGCTGTGTACCAAAAGATTAACAATGCTAAAAGAAATACTGAAAAAAAACAAAAACAGACACATAACATAATATACAAGGCTATATACAGTTTAGCATTAGAAAATACATGTCAACCCATTTATGAGCAGTTTTGGCAAAAGAAGACCTCTAATTATAACTAGAAAAATATTTCCCATTACTGTGCATACTACACTTATATTCAATAAACAAATCAATGTTAATTGCATTGAAAGGTAAGATTAAATTAATTCAACTTTATTAAAACCCAGTATCTAAAATCAAAAGAATACAGAGTGGATGTTGAAACAACACAGTCGGCTAGATTTGGAGTTTTGTCGGTAACGACCCGAAAAACTAACGCCGGCTTTTTTCTGGCCGCACCATAAAAATAACTCTGGTATTGAGAGTCCACATAAAGGCTGCGTTAGGCTCCAAAAAAGGAGCGTAGAGCATTTTTAACGCAGCTTCAACTCTCGATACCAGAGTTGCTTACGAAAGCGGCCAGCCTCAAAAACGTGCTCGTGCACGATTCTCCCATAGGAAACAATGGGGCTGTTTGAGCTGAAAAACACCTGCAAAAAAGCCGCGTTCAGCTCCTAACGCAGCCCCATTGTTTGCTATGCGGAAACACTTCCTACGTCTGCACCTAACACCCTAACATGTACCCCGAGTCTAAACACCCCTAACCTTACACTTATTAACCCCTAATCTGCCACCCCCGCTATCGCTGACCCCTGCATATTATTATTAACCCCTAATCTGCCGCTACTTACATTATCCCTATGTACCCCTAATCTGCTGCCCTAACATCGCCGACCCCTATATTATATTTATTAACCCCTAATCTGCCCCCCACAACGTCGCCTCCACCTGCCTACACTTATTAACCCCTAATCTGCCGACCGGACCTGAGCGCTACTATAATAAAGTTATTAACCCCTAATCCGCCTCACTAACCCTATAATAAATAGTATTAACCCCTAATCTGCCCTCCCTAACATCGCCGACACCTAACTTCAATTATTAACCCCTAATCTGCCGACTGGAGCTCACCGCTATTCTAATAAATGTATTAACCCCTAAAGCTAAGTCTAACCCTAACACTAACACCCCCCTAAGTTAAATATAATTTACATCTAACAAAATTAATTATCTCTTATTAAATAAATTATTCCTATTTAAAGCTAAATACTTACCTGTAAAATAAATCCTAATATAGCTACAATATAAATTATAATTATATTATAGCTATTTTAGGATTAATATTTATTTTACAGGCATTTTTGTAATTATTTTAACCAGGTACAATAGCTATTAAATAGTTAAGAACTATTTAATAGCTACCTAGTTAAAATAATTACAAAATTACCTGTAAAATAAATCCTAACCTAAGTTACAATTAAACCTAACACTACACTATCAATAAATTAATTAAATAAACTACCTACAATTACCTACAATTAACCTAACACTACACTATCAATAAATTAATTAAATACAATTCCTACAAATAAATACAATTAAATAAACTAGCTAAAGTACAAAAAATAAAAAAGAACTAAGTTACAAAAAATAAAAAAATATTTACAAACATAATAAAAATATTACAACAATTTTAAACTAATTACACCTACTCTAAGCCCCCTAATAAAATAACAAAGCCCCCCAAAATAAAAAAATGCCCTACCCTATTCTAAATTACTAAAGTTCAAAGCTATTTTACCTTACCAGCCCTGAACAGGGCCCTTTGCGGGGCATGCCCCAAAGAATTCAGCTCTTTTGCCTGTAAAAAAAAACATACAATACCCCCCCCAACATTACAACCCACCACCCACATACCCCTAATCTAACCCAAACCCCCCTTAAATAAACCTAACACTAAGCCCCTGAAGATCTTCCTACCTTATCTTCACCCTGCCAGGTTCACCGATCCGTCCTGAAGAGCTCCTCCGATGTCCTGATCCAAGCCCAAGCGGGGGGCTGAAGAGGTCCATGATCCGGCTGAAGTCTTCATCCAAGCGGGAGCTGAAGAGGTCCATGATCCGGATGAAGTCTTCATCCAAGCGGGAGCTGAAGAGGTCCATGATCCGGATGAAGTCTTCTATCAACGGCATCTTCAATCTTCTTTCTTCCGGATCCATCTTGCAGACCTCCGACGCGGAACATCCTCTTCTCCCGACGCCTACTAGCCGAATGACGGTTCCTTTAAGGGACGTCATCCAAGATGGCGTCCCTCGAATTCCGATTGGCTGATAGAATGCGAGCTCAATCTGATTGGCTGATTGGATCAGCCAATCGGATTGAACTTGATTCTGATTGGCTGATTCCATCAGCCAATCAGAATATTCCTACCTTAATTCCGATTGGCTGATAGAATCCTATCAGCCAATCGGAATTCGAGGGACGCCATCTTGGATGACATCCCTTAAAGGAACCGTCATTCGGCTAGTAGGCGTCGGGAGAAGAGGATGTTCTGCGTCGGAGGTCTGCATTATGGATCCGGAAGAAAGAAGATTGAAGATGCCGTTGATAGAAGACTTCATCCGGATCATGGACCTCTTCAGCTCCCGCTTGGATGAAGACTTCATCCGGATCATGGACCTCTTCAGCTCCCGCTTGGATGAAGACTTCAGCCGGATCATGGACCTCTTCAGCCCCCCGCTTGGGCTTGGATCAGGACATCGGAGGAGCTCTTCAGGACGGATCGGTGAACCTGGCAGGGTGAAGATAAGGTAGGAAGATCTTCAGGGGCTTAGTGTTAGGTTTATTTAAGGGGGGTTTGGGTTAGATTAGGGGTATGTGGGTGGTGGGTTGTAATGTGGGGGGGGGTATTGTATGTTTTTTTTTTACAGGCAAAAGAGCTGAATTCTTTGGGGCATGCCCCGCAAAGGGCCCTGTTCAGGGCTGGTAAGGTAAAAGAGCTTTGAACTTAGTAATTTAGAATAGGGTAGGGCATTTTTTTATTTTGGGGGGCTTTGTTATTTTATTAGGGGGCTTAGAGTAGGTGTAATTAGTTTAAAATTGTTGTAATATTTTTATTATGTTTGTAAATATTTTTTTATTTTTTGTAACTTAGTTCTTTTTTATTTTTTGTACTTTAGCTAGTTTATTTAATTGTATTTATTTGTAGGAATTGTATTTAATTAATTTATTGATAGTGTAGTGTTAGGTTAATTGTAGGTAATTGTAGGTAGTTTATTTAATTAATTTATTGATAGTGTAGTGTTAGGTTTAATTGTAACTTAGGTTAGGATTTATTTTACAGGTAATTTTGTAATTATTTTAACTATTTTAGCTATTAAATAGTTCTTAACTAATTAATAGCTATTGTACCTGGTTAAAATAAATACAAAGTTACCTGTAAAATAAATATAAATCCTAAAATAGCTATAATATAATTATAATTTATATTGTAGCTATATTAGGATTTATTTTACAGGTAAGTATTTATCTTTAAATAGGAATAATTTATTTAATAAGAGTTAATTAATTTCGTTAGATGTAAATTATATTTAACTTAGGGGGGTGTTAGTGTTAGGGTTAGACTTAGCTTTAGGGGTTAATACATTTATTAGAATAGCGGTGAGCTCCGGTCGGCAGATTAGGGGTTAATAAGTGTAGGCAGGTGGAGGCGACGTTGTGGGGGGCAGATTAGGGGTTAATAAATATAATATAGGGGTCAGCGGTGTTAGGGGCAGCAGATTAGGGGTACATAAGGATAACGTAGGTGGCGGCGCTTTGCGGTCGGCAGATTAGGGGTTAATAAGTGTAGGTAGGTGGAGGCGACGTTGTGGGGGGCAGGTTAGGGGTTAATAAATATAATACAGGGGTCGGCGGTGTTAGGGGCAGCAGATTAGGGGTACATAAGTATAACGTAGGTGGCGGTCGGCAGATTAGGGGTTAAAAAAATGTAATCGAGTTGCGGCGATGTGGGGGGACCTCGGTTTAGGGGTACATAGGTAGTTTATGGGTGTTAGTGTACTTTAGAGTACAGTAGTTAAGAGCTTTATAAACCGGCGTTAGCCCAGAAAGCTCTTAACTACTGACTTTTTTACTGCGGCTGGAGTTTTGTCGTTAGATGTCTAACGCTCACTTCAGACACGACTCTAAATACCGGAGTTAGAAAGATCCCATTGAAAAGATAGGATACGCAATTTACGTAAGGGGATCTGCGGTATGGAAAAGTCGCGGCTGAAAAGTGAGCGTTAGACCCTATTTTGAGTGACTCCAAATACCGGCGGTAGCCTAAAACCAGCGTTAGGAGCCTCTAACGCTGGTTTTCACGGCTAACGCCAAACTCCAAATCTAGGCCAGTGAGAGGGTTATAACTTATCTCATCTGTTAATTCAATGTTGCTTCACACATCTAGAAACCATTAAAACTAGAGAAGAGACGAATGCGTGAGTTTATATAGCTTAAAGTGAAATTAAATCCTAGCGTTTTACAAACGCTAGGATTTACTATTGAAACAAATAAACTGCACTTTAAGATACTTCATGTAGAAAGCTCCTTTATTTGATTGAACCGATCACAGCGCACGGCTAAATAATTTTTTGGCTAAGAGGTGACGTTTTCACCTCTTAGCCAATAGCCGTGCGGTAAATCCGGCTCCCATGGGCGCCAAGCCGTATTTACCGCACGGCTATTTGCCCTTTATTTGTTTCAATAGTAAATCCTAGTGTTTGTAAAACGCTAGATTTACTTTCACTTTAATTATGAGCATACATAAATTCTCTATATCAGAATTCACTTGGGGTTAGAGGGTATGGATTTACCTAAGTTACAACAGGCACACCTATGTGCTCAAAGGCAACCTCCTACCTTCTGCTGATTACAGTCTCAGTCCCTATGTAAAGATTCAACCATGCTCACAATATCTTTCTATTAAAAGCAACTGGGAGTATCCTTAATTATAAAAAACGAAATTTATGCTTACCTAATAAAGTTATTTCTTTCTTGACACAGTGAGTCCACGGATCATCTTCAGTTACTGTTAGGAATATCACTCCTGGCCAGCAGGAGGAAGCAAAGAGCACCACAGCAAAGCTGTTAAAGGGCCATAATACCCAAATGTTGAAACACTTGAAAGTGCTGCCTAGAAAATATCACCTGAACATCTCTATGTAAAAAAGAAAGATATTTTACCTCAAAAGTTCCTCAGTAGCCACATCCCATTGTAAAGGACTTCTAAGCAGCAAATCAGTATGTCTGTCCCGGGACAGCTAAGGGGTTGAGCCTTGTGCACTCTCATGTTATTTCCCTATTCAGTTTAAAGGAAGTTTACTATGAAATCTCATGAGAGTTAAGTCAAATCTTATGAGATCACAGTAAAAGAGTTCATGACCTCAGCACTGTTGATGCTGATTGGCTGCAGTTCCTTTCTTCATTATTATTTTTTTTTTTTTTTTACTGCAGCTGGGAGCAGCTGAGTATAACTTTTTACACAAAAGTTATTCTGCTGAGCTGAGGAGATTGTGAAGTAAAATATCTTCCTTTTTTACATAGAGATGCTCATGTGATATTTTCCTGTCAGCTTTTTACAGTTATACTGCATCAGTTTCAAGTGATTTAGCATACGAGTATTATGTCCCTTTAAGTATCACTTCCCTTCCCACAAACCCGTCATTCGACCGAAGGAAAAGGAGAGAAAGGAAGTAACACAAGGTGCAGAGGTGCCTGAGGTTTACACAACAAAAAAACTGTCTGAAAAATACAGGGCGGGCGGTGGACTCACCGTGTCTAGAAATAAATAAATTTATAAGGTAAGCATAAATTTTGTTTTCTTTCTAATGACACGGTGAGTCCACGGATCATCTTCAAATACTGTTGGGAATCAATACAAAAGCTAGAGAACACAGATGATAAGGGAGGGACAAGACAGTGAACCTAAACAGAAGGCACCACTGCTTGAAGAACCTTTCTCCCAAAAGAAGCCTCAGCCGAGGCAAAAGTATCAAATTTATAGAATTTTGAAAAAGTATGTAGAAAGGACCAAGTTACAGCCTTGCAAATCTGTTCCACAGAAGCTTCATTTTTGAAGGCCCAGGAAGAAGAAACAGCCCTCGTGGAATGACCTGTAATTCTCTCAGGAGGCTGCCGTCCAGCAGTTTCATAGGCCAAACGAATTATACTCCTCAGCCAGAGACAAAGAGAAGTAGCCGTAGCTTTCTGACCTTTGAGTTTCCCAGAGAAAACTACAAACAAAGCAGAAGACTGGTGAAAATCCTTAGTCGCCTGCAAACAGAATTTTAACGCACGCACCACATCTAGATTGTGCAGTAAACGCTCCTTATGAGAAGAAGGATTAGGACACAAAGAAGGAACAACAATTTCCTGATTAATATTCCTATCCAAAACCACTTTAGGAAGAAACCCTAACTTAGTACACAGAACCACCTTATCCGAAGGAAAGATAAGATTAGGGGAATCACACTGCAACGCCAAGAGCTCAGAGAATCTCTGAGTAGAAGAAATGGCAACAAGAAACAAAACTTTCCAAGATAACATCTTAATATCTAAGGAATGCAATGGGGCATATTTATCAAGCGGACAGACATCGCCGGATATCAACCCGATCTAGTACAATCGGGTTGATTGACACCCCCTGAGTCTGCAGGGGCGGCGTTGCACCAGCAGCTCTTGTGAGCTGCCGGTTCAATGCTGAATACGGCGAGCGTATTGCTCGCCATATTCAGCGAGGTTGAAGGAAGGGACCCTGAAGTAGAAAGTCCTTCCTCAGAGGTAGTCTCCAAGGTGGAAAAGATGACATTTCCACTAGGTCTGCATACCAGATCCTGCGAGGCCACGCCTGTGCAATGAGAATCACCTATGCCCTCTCCTGTTTGATCCGAGCAATGACTCGTGGAAGCAGAGCGAACGGAGGAAACAGGTATGCTAGACTGAAATTCCAAGGGACAGCCAGAACATCTATCAGGACGGCCTGTGGATCCCTTGATCTCGACCCGTACCTCAGAAGCTTGGATCAGAAACCTTGCTCACTGACTCTTTAAACTTCCTCTTGCGCTTTCCCTGCAGCATGGGAAAAGCTGATAGCGCCTCAGATACCACAGAGGATACATGGGCAGCAATATCTTGAAAAGTAACTCCAGTCGGAGCATGAGAGGAAACACAGGGCACTGCATGTGGAGACGAAAAAGATTGGGACGCTTGAGGAGAAAGCTAAGGCATATCAGGCACAGAAGATACCTGAACAGGATCCGTCTTAGCTAATGGTGGCTCAGGATAAAAAAGTCTATTCCTATAACATAATGCTCTTTCAATACAGGAGGAACAGAAAGGTACTGGGGGTTCCACCTGAGCATTAAAACATAGACTACAAGTAACATCTTGCAAGGCCTCTTGGTCCATCTTAACACACAACAAAGCCAAAAGAAAAGAAACACAATAAAAAGACTTTATTTTCTTTTAAAATATTTTTAGCAAACAAACGTTACTGTTCCTTTAAATAAAATTTTGTCAAAAAACCGAATGGAGTAGCAATCAACCCCAGACAACCTCTACATCTCAGCTATCTTGCTGAGGAGCCTACCTGTCCTGTTGACTGCCGCTCAGTTAGAAGATGATCCGCTTTTAACACAGTTTCCTTGATCAAAAGTGCATGACACTATGGCAAATAGTGAAAAGCTTCCTGTATAGCAGAGCCGCCACTATTACATGCGCATCACACTCCGGAGTTCTGGGAAGTGACAAAGCGCGCAAAATACATTGCCGCCTCAGAACGGAACTGCCTTCAGATCAGGGGCGGTCCCGGCGCCCACAAAGGCCAAGTAATAAAGTTTTTAAACACATACACGGCCATACACCGTCTGCAGAAAAACAAACCCCCAATACAGCAGACTAAATTTGAAAACTGTCTCCAAGCAGTGTACACCGGATCAAAAGATAAAAAAACATAATTTATGCTTACCTGATAAATTCCTTTCTTCTGTTGTGCGATCAGTCCACGGGTCATCATTACTTCTGGGATATAACTCCTCCCCAACAGGAAATGCAAGAGGATTCACCCAGCAGAGCTGATATAGCTCCTCCCCTCTACGTCAGTCCCAGTCATTCGACCAAGAATCAACGAGAAAGGAGTAACCAAGGGTGAAGTGGTGACTGGAGTATAATTTAAAAAATATTTACCTGCCTTAAAAAACAGGGCGGGCCGTGGACTGATCGCACAACAGAAGAAAGGAATTTATCAGGTAAGCATAAATTATGTTTTCTTCTGTTATGTGCGATCAGTCCACGGGTCATCATTACTTCTGGGATACCAATACCAAAGCAAAAGTACACGGATGACGGGAGGGATAGGCAGGCTCATTATACGGAAGGAACCACTGCCTGAAGAACCTTTCTCCCAAAAATAGCCTCCGAAGAAGCAAAAGTGTCAAATTTGTAAAATTTGGAAAAAGTATGAAGCGAAGACCAAGTTGCAGCCTTGCAAATCTGTTCAACAGAGGCCTCATTCTTAAAGGCCCAAGTGGAAGCCACAGCTCTAGTGGAGTGAGCTGTAATTCTTTCAGGAGGCTGCTGTCCAGCAGTCTCATAGGCTAAACGTATTATGCTACGAAGCCAGAAAGAGAGAGAGGTAGCAGAAGCTTTTTGACCTCTCCTCTGTCCAGAATAAACGACAAACAGGGAAGAAGTTTGGCGAAAATCTTTAGTTGCCTGCAAGTAGAACTTGAGGGCACGAACTACATCCAGATTGTGTAGAAGACGTTCCTTCTTTGAAGAAGGATTTGGACACAAGGATGGAACAACAATCTCTTGATTGATATTCCTGTTAGTAACTACCTTAGGTAAGAACCCAGGTTTAGTACGCAGAACTACTTTATCTGAGTGAAAAATCAGATAAGGAGAATCACAATGTAATGCTGATAACTCAGAGACTCTTCGAGCCGAGGAAATAGCCATTAAAAACAGAACTTTCCAAGATAACAATTTTATATCAATGGAATGAAGGGGTTCAAATGGAACACCTTGTAAAACGTTAAGAACTAAGTTTAAACTCCATGGCGGAGCAACGGCTTTAAACACAGGCTTGATCCTAGCTAAAGCTTGACAAAAAGCCTGGACGTCTGGATTTTCTGACAGACGCCTGTGTAACAAGATGGACAGAGCTGAAATCTGTCCCTTTAATGAACTAGCCGATAAACCCTTTTCTAAACCTTCTTGTAGAAAAGACAATATCCTAGGGATCCTAACCTTACTCCAGGAGTAACGTTTGGATTCGCACCAGTATAGGTATTTGCGCCATATTTTATGGTAAATCTTTCTAGTAACAGGCTTCCTAGCCTGGATCAGGGTATCAATAACCGACTCAGAAAAACCACGCTTTGATAAAATCAAGCGTTCAATTTCCAAGCAGTCAGCTTCAGAGAAGTTAGATTTTGATGTTTGAATGGACCCTGTATCAGAAGGTCCTGTCTCAGAGGTAGAGACCAAGGTGGACAGGATGACATGTCCACTAGATCTGCATACCAAGTCCTGCGTGGCCATGCAGGCGCTATTAGAATCACAGATGCTCTCTCTTGTTTGATTTTCGCAATCAATCGAGGAAGCAGCGGGAAGGGTGGAAACACATAAGCCATCCCGAAGTTCCAAGGTGCTGTCAAAGCATCTATCAGAACCGCTTCCGGATCCCTGGATCTGGACCCGTAGTGAGGAAGTTTGGCGTTCTGGCGAGACGCCATGAGATCTATCTCTGGTTTGCCCCAACGTCGAAGTATTTGGGCAAAAATCTCCGGATGAAGTTCCCACTCTCCCGGATGAAAAGTCTGGCGACTCAAGAAATCCGCCTCCCAGTTCTCCACTCCCGGGATGTGGATTGCTGACAGGTGGCAAGAGTGAGACTCTGCCCAGCGAATTATCTTTGATACTTCCATCATTGCTAGGGAGCTTCTTGTCCCTCCCTGATGGTTGATGTAAGCTACAGTCGTGATATTGTCCGACTGAAACCTGATGAACCCCTGAGTTGTTAATTGGGGCCAAGCTAGAAGGGCATTGAGAACTGCCCTCAATTCCAGAATGTTTATTGGAAGGAGACTCTCCTCCTGATTCCATAATCCCTGAGTCTTCAGAGAATTCCAGACAGCGCCCCAACCTAGCAGGCTGGCGTCTGTTGTTACGATTGTCCAGTCTGGCCTGCTGAATGGCATCCCCCTGGACAGGTGTGGCCGATAAAGCCACCATAGAAGAGAATTTCTGGTCTCTTGATTCAGATTCAGGGTAGGGGACAAATCTGAGTAATCCCCATTCCACTGACTTAGCATGCACAATTGCAGCGGTCTGAGGTGTAGGCGTGCAAAAGGTACTATGTCCATTGCCGCTACCATTAAGCCGATCACCTCCATGCATTGAGCTACTGACGGGTGTTGAATGGAATGAAGGACACGGCATGCATCCTGAAGCCTTGTTAACCTGTCTTCTGTCAGGTAAATCTTCATTTCTACAGAATCTATAAGAGTCCCCAAGAATGGAACTCTTGTGAGAGGAAAAAGAGAACTTTTCTTTTCGTTCACTTTCCATCCATGCGACCTTAGAAATGCCAGAACTAACTCTGTATGAGACTTGGCAGTTTGAAAGCTTGAAGCTTGTATTAGAATGTCGTCTAGGTACGGAGCTACCGAAATCCCTCGCGGTCTTAGTACCGCCAGAAGGGCGCCCAGAACCTTTGTGAAGATTCTTGGGGCCGTAGCCAATCCGAATGGAAGAGCTACAAACTGGTAGTGCCTGTCTAGGAAGGCAAACCGTAGATACCGTTGATGATCTTTGTGAATCGGTATGTGAAGGTAAGCATCTTTTAAATCCACTGTGGTCATGTACTGACCCTTTTGGATCATAGGTAAGATTGTCCGAATAGTTTCCATTTTGAACGATGGAACTCTTAGGAATTTGTTTAGAATCTTTAAATCTAAGATTGGCCTGAAAGTTCCCTCTTTTTTGGGAACCACAAACAGGTTTGAGTAGAACCCTTGTCCTTGTTCCGACCGCGGAACTGGATGGATCACTCCCATTAATAACAGATCTTGTACACAGCGTAGAAACGCTTCTTTCTTTATCTGGTTTGTTGACAACCTTGACAGATGAAATCTCCCTTTTGGGGGAGATAATTTGAAGTCTAGAAGGTATCCCTGAGATATGATCTCCAGCGCCCAGGGATCCTGAACATCTCTTGCCCAGGCCTGAGCGAAGAGAGAAAGTCTGCCCCCCACTAGATCCGGTCCCGGATCGGGGGCTCTCGGTTCATGCTGTCTTTGGGGCAGTAGCAGGTTTCCTGGCCTGTTTGCCCTTATTCCAGGACTGGTTAGGTTTCCAGCCTTGTCTGTAACGAGCAACAGCTCCTTCCTGTTTTGGTGCAGCGGAGGTTGACGCTGCTCCAGGTTTGAAATTCCGAAAGGGACGAAAATTAGACTGTCTAGCCTTAGCTTTGGCTTTGTCTTGAGGTAGGGCGTGGCCCTTACCTCCTGTAATGTCAGCGATAATTTCTTTCAACCCGGGCCCAAATAAAGACTGCCCCTTGAAAGGTATATTAAGTAATTTAGACTTAGAAGTAACATCAGCTGACCAGGATTTTAGCCACAGTGCTCTACGTGCCTGTATGGCGAATCCAGAGTTCTTAGCCGTAAGTTTGGTTAAATGTACTACGGCCTCCGAAATGAATGAATTGGCTAGTTTAAGGACTCTAAGCCTGTCCATAATGTCGTCTAGCGTAGATGAACTAAGGTTCTCTTCCAGAGACTCAATCCAAAATGCTGCCGCAGCCGTAATCGGCGCGATACATGCAAGGGGTTGCAATATAAAACCTTGTTGAACAAACATTTTCTTAAGGTAACCCTCTAATTTTTTATCCATTGGATCTGAAAAAGCACAGCTATCCTCCACCGGGATAGTGGTACGCTTAGCTAAAGTAGAAACTGCTCCCTCCACCTTAGGGACCGTTTGCCATAAGTCCCGAGTAGTGGCGTCTATTGGAAACATCTTTCTAAATATTGGAGGGGGTGAGAACGGCACACCGGGTCTATCCCACTCCTTAGTAACAATTTCAGTTAATCTCTTAGGTATAGGAAAAACGTCAGTACTCGCCGGGTACCGCAAAGTATTTATCCAACCTACACATTTTCTCTGGTATTGCAACGGTGTTACAATCATTGAGAGCTGCTAAGACCTCCCCTAGTAATGCACGGAGGTTCTCCAATTTAAATTTAAAATTTGAAATATCTGAATCCAATCTGTTTGGATCAGAACCGTCACCCACAGAATGAAGCTCTCCGTCCTCATGCTCTGCAAGCTGTGACGCAGTATCAGACATGGCCCTAGTATTGTCAGCGCACTCTGTTCTCACCCCAGAGTGATCACGCTTGCCTCTTAGTTCTGGTAATTTAGACAAAACTTCAGTCATAACAGTAGCCATATCATGTAATGTTATCTGTAATGGCCGCCCAGATGTATTAGGCGCCATAATATCACTCACCTCCCGGGCGGGAGATGCAGGTACTGCCGCGTGAGGCGAGTTAGTCGGCATAACTCTCCCCTCGCAGTTTGGTGAAATTTGTTCACATTGTACAGATTGACTTTTATTTAAAGTAGCATCAATACAGTTAGTACATAAATTTCTATTGGGCTCCACCTTGGCATTGGAACAAATGACACAGATAATCTCTGAGTCAGACATGTTTAACACACTAGCAATAACTTGCAACTTGGTTATAATCTTTTTTAGCAAAAACGTACTGTGCCTCAAAGAGGTACTTAAACGATTAAATGACAGTTGAGATAATGAACTGAAACAGTTATAGCATCAAGTTTAAAATAACACAACTTTTAGCAAAGGTTTGTTCCCATTAGTAAATAACTAAATTTGATATAAAAAATTATAGAGTAACGTTTTTATTCACAGTCAATAAAAATTCTCACAGCTCTGCTGAGAGAATGTACCTCCCTTCAAAGAAGTTTGAAGACCCCTGAGATCTGTCAGTGAACCGGATCATGCAGGAAATATAATAGTAGCTGACTGGAATTTTTTGATGCGTAGCAAAAGAGCGCCAAAAACGGCCCCTCCCTCTCACACACAGCAGTGAGGAGAAACGAAACTGTCACAATTTAAAACAGACAACTGCCAAGTGGAAAATAATGCCCAAACATTTATTTACTCAGTACCTCAGCAATGTAAACGATTCTACATTCCAGCAAAAACGTTTAACATGACAATATTTATTAAAAGGATTAGTGACCTTTAACAGAGTAGTTCCGGTGAAAAACCATTCCCAGAATACTGAAGTGTATACATACATGTCATTATAACGGTATAGCAGGATTTTTTCATCAATTCCATTCAGAAAATAAAAACTGCTACATACCTCAATGCAGATTCATCTGCCCGCTGTCCCCTGATCTGAAGCCTTTACCTCCCTCAGATGGCCGAGAACAGCAATATGATCTTAACTACTCCGGTTAAAATCATAGTAAAAAAACTCTGGTAGATTCTTCTTCAAACTCTGCCAGAGAAGTAATAACACGCTCCGGTGCTATTGTAAAATAACAAACTTTTGATTGAAGTCATAAAAACTAAGTATAATCACCATAGTCCTCTCACACATCCTATCTAGTCGTTGGGTGCAAGAGAATGACTGGGACTGACGTAGAGGGGAGGAGCTATATCAGCTCTGCTGGGTGAATCCTCTTGCATTTCCTGTTGGGGAGGAGTTATATCCCAGAAGTAATGATGACCCGTGGACTGATCGCACATAACAGAAGAAACTGAGCCACCAATGCTTAATCTCATATACAGTGCCTGCTAGCTGCCCTGATTAACTCTATATACAGATACAATGCAGAATAAACATCCCTGCAGCCCTTAGGCTGTATCAGTGCCAGATTTTTTCCCTCAATAAAAAAGAAAAATATAATTGGCATTTACCTTAGTGTTCATCTGTCCGGCAGCAGGACAGCTCACCTAATTTGAGAGGTGCTATCCCTCACATGGACCTGTGGACAAATGAAAGACTGAGTAAGCTTACTCAGGCTATCTACATAGGACAGCAAAACTGTTTGGGAAAACGCAGAGGGGATTGTACCCCACAAGTTCCCAATTGCTTAAAAGCCACCACTGCCCTACTGAAGAGACTGATGTGGACTAAGACTAGACCCCAGGGAAGATCAGAGCAAACCTACTCTGCTTCAAAATAAAAATAAATCTTGATTGTAGATCAGACACCCAAAATTTCACCTCCTCCTTGCACCACAGGCAAAGAGAATAACTGGGGTTTGTGGGAAGGGAAGTGATACTTAACAGCTTTGCTGTGGTGCTCTTTGCCTCCTTCTGCTGGCCAGGAGTGATATTCCAAACAGTAATTGTAGATGATCCGTGGACTCACCGTGTCATTAGAAAGAAATCTAGAATTATTCAATCATCCTTTTGCATGTTCACAGTCACAAACACTCAGCATACAAATCACCTGCGTTTTTTGTCACATGACATCAAGGTAAAGGGGAGTACTTTAGATTTTGTCACTATGTAATAGCTTCCAGTTTCCATAGTAACAATAACATTACCATCTATATTCTTCCCACCTTCATCTTATTTTTATTCAAGATTTGCTAACTTTATTTAAACAATTTTCCATGACATGAATGGCACATTTTACAATGTAGCTATAAAGTATATAAAAACATAATTTATGCTTACCTGATAAATTCCTTTCTTCTGTAGTGTGATCAGTCCACGGGTCATCATTACTTGTGGGATATTAACTGCTCCCCTACAGGAAGTGCAAGAGGATTCACCCAGCAGAGTTGCTATATAGCTCCTCCCCTCTACGTCACCTCCAGTCATTCGACCAAGGACCAACGAGAAAGGAGAAGCCAAGGGTGTAGTGGTGACTGGAGTATAATTTAAAAAAAAATATTTACCTGCCTTAAAAAACAGGGCGGGCCGTGGACTGATCACACTACAGAAGAAAGGAATTTATCAGGTAAGCATAAATTATGTTTTCTTCTGTTAAGTGTGATCAGTCCACGGGTCATCATTACTTGTGGGATACCAATACCAAAGCAAAAATACACGGATGACGGGAGGGATAGGCAGGCTCTTTATACAGAAGGAACCACTGCCTGAAGAACCTTTCTCCCAAAAATAGCCTCCGAGGAAGCAAAAGTGTCAAATTTGTAAAATTTGGAAAAAGTATGAAGCGAAGACCAAGTTGCAGCCTTGCAAATCTGTTCAACAGAGGCCTCATTCTTAAAGGCCCAAGTGGAAGCCACAGCTCTAGTGGAATGAGCTGTAATTCTTTCAGGAGGCTGCTGTCCAGCAGTCTCATAATCTAAACGAATTATGCTACGAAGCCAAAAAGAGAGAGAGGTAGCAGAAGCTTTTTGACCTCTCCTCTGACCAGAGTAAACGACAAACAGGGAAGACGTTTGTCGAAAATCTTTAGTTGCCTGTAAATAAAATTTAAGGGCACGAACTACATCCAGATTGTGCAAAAGACGTTCCTTCCTCGAAGAAGGATTTGGGCACAAGGATGGAACAACAATCTCCTGATTGATATTCCTGTTAGTGACTACCTTAGGTAAGAACCCAGGTTTAGTACGCAGAACTACCTTATCCGAGTGAAAAATCAAATAAGGAGAATCACAATGTAAGGCTGATAACTCAGAGACTCTTCGAGCCGAGGAAATAGCCATTAAAAATAGAACTTTCCAAGATAACAACTTTATATCAATGGAATGAAGGGGTTCAAACGGAACACCCTGTAAAACGTTAAGAACAAGGTTTAAACTCCATGGTGGAGCCACAGCTTTAAACACAGGTTTAATCCTGGCCAAAGCCTGACAAAAAGCCTGAACGTCTGGAACTTCTGACAGACGCTTGTGTAACAGAATGGACAGAGCTGAGATCTGTCCCTTTAAGGAACTAGCGGATAACCCCTTTTCTAAACCTTCTTGTAGAAAAGACAATATCCTAGGAATCCTAACCTTACTCCAAGAGTAACCTTTGGATTCGCACCAATATAGGTATTTACGCCATATTTTATGGTAAATCTTTCTGGTAACAGGCTTCCTAGCCTGTATTAAGGTATCAATAACTGACTCAGAAAAACCACGCTTTGATAAGATCAAGCGTTCAATTTCCAAGCAGTCAGCTTCAGAGAAGTTAGATTTTGATGTTTGAAAGGACCCTGAATCAGAAGGTCCTGTCTCAGAGGTAACGACCAAGGTGGACAGAATGACATGTCCACCAGATCTGTATACCAAGTCCTGTGTGGCCATGCAGGTGCTATTAGAATCACTGATGCTTTCTCCTGTTTGATTCTGGCAATCAATCGAGGAAGCATCGGGAAAGGTGGAAACACATAAGCCATCCTGAAGGTCCATGGTGCTGTCAAGGCATCTATCAGGACCGCTCCCGGATCCCTGGATCTGGACCCGTAGCGCGGAAGCTTGGCGTTCTGTCGAGACGCCATGAGATCTATCTCTGGTTTGCCCCAACGTCGAAGTATTTGGGCAAAGACCTCTGGATGAAGTTCCCACTCCCCCGGATGAAAAGTCTGACGACTTAAGAAATCCGCCTCCCAGTTCTCCACTCCCGGGATGTGGATTGCAGACAGGTGGCAAGAGTGAGACTCTGCCCAGCGAATTATCTTCGATCCTTCCATCATTGCTAGGGAGCTTCTTGTCCCTCCCTGATGGTTGATATAAGCTACAGTCGTGATGTTGTCCGACTGGAACCTGATGAACCCCCGAGTTGTTAACTGGGGCCAAGCCAGAAGAGCATTGAGGACTGCTCTCAATTCCAGAATGTTTATTGGAAGAAGACTCTCCTCCTGATTCCATAGTCCCTGAGCCTTCAGAGAATTCCAGACAGCGCCCCAACCTAGTAGGCTGGCGTCTGTTGTTACAATTGACCAGTCTGGCCTGCTGAATGGCATTCCCCTGGACAGATGTGGCCGATAAAGCCACCATAGAAGAGAATTTCTGGTCTCTTGATTCAGATTTAGAGTGGAATGAAGGACACGGCATGCATTTTGAAGTTTTGTTAACCTGTCCTCTGTCAGGTAAATCTTCATTTCTACAGAATCTATCAGAGTCCCCAGGAAGGGAACTCTTGTGAGTGGAAAGAGAGAACTTTTCTCTTCGTTCACTTTCCATCCATGCGACCTTAGAAATGCCAGTACTATCTCTGTATGAGATTTGGCAGTTTGAAAGCTTGAAGCTTGTATCAGTATGTCGTCTAAGTACGGAGCTACTGAAATTCCTCGCGGTCTTAGTACCGCCAGAAGAGTGCCCAGAACCTTTGTGAAGATTCTTGGAGCCGTAGCCAGTCCGAATGGAAGAGCTACAAACTGGTAATGCCTGTCTAAAAAGGCAAACCTTAGATACCGGTAATGACTTTTGTGAATCGGTATGTGAAGGTAAGCATCCTTTAAATCCACTGTGGTCATGTACTGACCCTCTTGGATCATGGGCAAAATTGTTCGAATAGTTTCCATCTTGAACGATGGAACTCTTAGGAATTTGTTTAGGATCTTTAAATCCAAGATTGGCCTGAAGGTTCCCTCTTTTTTGGGAACTACAAACAGATTTGAGTAAAACCCTTGTCCTTGTTCCAACCGCGGAACTGGATGGATCACTCCCATTAATAAAAGATCTTGTACGCAGCGTAGAAACGCTTCCTTCTTTGTTAGGTTTGTTGACAACCTTGACAGATGAAATCTCCCTCTTGGGGGAGAGGATTTGAAGTCCAGAAGGTATCCCTGAGATATGATCTCTAACGCCCAGGGATCCTGAACATCTCTTGCCCAAGCCTGGGCGAAGAGGGAAAGTCTGCCCCCCACTAGATCCGGTCCCGGATCGGGGGCCCTCAATTCATGCTGTCTTAGGGGCAGCAGCAGGTTTTCTGGCCTGTTTGCCCCTGTTCCAGGACTGGTTAGGTTTCCAGCCTTGTCTGTAGCGAGCAACAGCTCCTTCCTGTTTTGGTGCAGAGGAAGTTGATGCTGCTCCTGCTTTGAAATTACGAAAGGAACGAAAATTGGACTGTCTAGGCTTGGCTTTGGCCTTGTCCTGAGGCAGGGCATGACCTTTACCTCCTGTAATGTCAGCAATAATCTCTTTCAAGCCGGGCCCGAATAAGGTCTGCCCTTTGAAAGGAATATTAAGCAATTTAGATTTAGACGTAACATCAGCTGACCAGGATTTCAGCCACAGAGCTCTGCGTGCCTGAATGGCGAATCCTGAATTTTTAGCCGCAAGTTTAGTTAAATGTACTACGGCATCTGAAATAAATGAATTAGCTAACTTAAGGAATTTAAGTTTGTGTGTGATGTCATCTAGTGTGGATGATTGAAGTGTCTCTTCCAGAGACTCAAACCAAAATGCTGCTGCAGCCGTGACAGGCGCAATACATGCAAGAGGTTGCAATATAAACCCTTGTTGAACAAACATTTTCTTAAGGTAACCCTCTAATTTTTTATCCATTGGATCTGAAAAAGCACAGCTATCCTCCACTGGGATAGTGGTACGCTTAGCTAAAGTAGAAACTGCTCCCTCCACCTTAGGGACCATTTGCCATAAGTCCCGTGTGGCGGCGTCTATTGGAAACATTTTTCTGAATATAGGAGGGGGTGAGAAAGGCACACCGGGTCTATCCCACTCCTTAGTAACAATGTCAGTAAGTCTCTTAGGTATAGGAAAAACGTCAGTACTCGTCGGTACCGCAAAATATTTATCCAACCTACACATTTTTTCTGGGATTGCAACTGTGTTACAATCATTCAGAGCCGCTAATACCTCCCCTAGTAACACACGGAGGTTCTCAAGCTTAAATTTAAAATTTGAAATGTCTGAGTCCAGTTTATTTGGATCAGAACCGTCACCCACAGAATGAAGCTCTCCGTCTTCACGTTCTGCAAACTGTGACGCAGTATCAGACATGGCCCTTGCATTATCAGCGCACTCTGTTCTCATCCCAGAGTGATCACGTTTACCTCTTAGTTCTGGTAGTTTAGCCAAAACTTCAGTCATAACAGTAGCCATATCTTGTAATGTGATTTGTAATGGCCGCCCAGATGCACTCGGCGCTACAATATCACGCACCTCCTGAGCGGGAGATGCAGGTACTGACACGTGAGGCGAATTAGTCGGCATAACTCTCCCCTCGTTGTTTGGTGAAATATGTTCAATTTGTACAGATTGACTGTTTTTTAAAGTAGCATCAATACATTTAGTACATAAATTTCTATTGGGCTCCACTTTGGCATTAACACATATAGCACAGAGATATTCCTCTGAATCAGACATGTTTAACACACTAGCAAATAAACAGCAACTTGGAAATACTTTTCAAAGTAATTTACAAATAATATGAAAACGAACTGTGCCTTTAAGAAGCACAGAAAAATATTATAACAGATAAAATAATTAAGTTATAGCATCAATCTTTGTCAGAATATACAGTTTTAGCAAAGGATTGTTCCCCTCAGCAAATGATAACTAACCCAGGCAGCAGAAAAAAATACACAAATAAACGTTTTTTATATCACAGTCAATACAATCAGCACAGCTCTGCTGTAATGATTACTTCCCTCAAAAAAGGCTTTGGAGATCCCTGAACTCTGTAGAGATGAACCGGATCATGCAGGAAGAAAATGAACCTCTGACTGAGTTTTTCTGATGCTTAGAAAAAGCGCCAAAAATCGCCCCTCCCCCACACACATAACAGTGAGAGGGATCAGTGAACTGCTCTAATTTAAATCAAAACTATTGCCAAGTGGAAAAATAGTGCCCAAAACATTTTTTCACCCAGTACCTCAGAGAAAAAAACGTTTTTACATGCCAGCAAAAAAACGTTTTACCTCAATAATTAATTGTCATTTAAAACCTATTGCAAGTCCCTGCAAAATAGGTTAAGTCTATGTATACAGTTTAAAAGCCAGAGAAGTACCATTTCCCAGAAAACTGAAGTGTAAAATATACATACATGACAGCCTGATATCAGCTACATCTACTGCATTCAAGGCTGAGTTTACATTATAACGGTATGGCAGGATTTTCTCATCAATTCCATGTCAGAAAATAATAAACTGCTACATACCTCTTTGCAGATTAATCTGCCTGCTGTCCCCTGATCTGAAGTTTACCTCTCCTCAGATGGCCGAGAAACAGCAATATGATCTTAACTACTCCGGCTAAAATCATAGAAAAACTCAGGTAGATTCTTCTTCAAATTCTACCAGAGAAGGAATAACACACTCCGGTGCTATTATAAAATAACAAACTTTTGATTGAAGATATAAAAACTAAATATATCACCATAGTCCTCTCACACATCCTATCTAGTCGTTGGGTGCAAGAGAATGACTGGAGGTGACGTAGAGGGGAGGAGCTATATAGCAACTCTGCTGGGTGAATCCTCTTGCACTTCCTGTAGGGGAGCAGTTAATATCCCACAAGTAATGATGACCCGTGGACTGATCACACTTAACAGAAGAAAAAAATAAATCAGATAATCATCCATCCTACATTTTCACATAGATTATTATTATTATTATTTGTTTATTTATAAAGCGCCAACAGATTCTGCAGCGCTGTCCATGGGTACAAAGATAAAAGTACAGTACAATACAATATAAAAGACACCAGACAAAATTTATCAACAAATACAGGGGGAATTGAGGGCCCTGTTCCCGTGGTAACTTACAATCTAGATTGGTAGGAGGGTGAGAAACAGGAGGTGGGGACTGCAAAGGTGAGAATGATGTTTGTGTGGAATTAGATGAGGGCCGCTATTAGGCTAGTGGAATTCATTTGTTACTGATTTGGAGATAGGCTTCCCTGAACAAAAAGGTCTTTAGGGAGGGTTTAAAGGAGGAAAGGTTGGGGGAAAGTCTGACAGCTTGAGGAAGTGCGTTTCAGATGGTTGGTGCTGCACGAGAGAAGTCCTGTAGTCTAGCATGGGAGAAGGTGATGGTAGAAGATGCAAGGAGCAGGTCATTGTTGGATCTTAAGGGGTGGGCTGGAGTATATTTGTTGATGAGTGAGGACAGGTGGGGGGGGGTTGGTAAGGGCTTTGTAGGTCAGGCTGAGAACTTTTAATTTAATTCTGCTGTGAATGGGGAGCCAGTGAAGGGACTCACAGAGAGGTGCAGCAGATACAGAGCTTCGGGAGAGGTGGATTAGCCTAGCAGAGGCATTTAGGATGAATTGAAGAGGGGAGAGGCAGGAGAGAGGGAGGCCAGTGAGTAGGCTATTACAGTAGTCAAGTTGGGAAATTACCAGGGAGTAGATTAGCTGTTTAGTAGTTTCAGCACTCAGAAACGGATGAATTTTGGAGATATTACGTAGCTGGTTGCGACAGGATGAAGAGAGCAATTGGATGTGTGGTATGAAGGACAGATTGGAGTTAAGTGTAACTCCTAGGCAGCGGACTTGGGGTGATGGGGAGATAGTGTTGTCACCAACAGTGATTGAAAAGTTAGAATCCGGGGTAGAATTAGAGGGGGGGATTAGAAGGAGCTCAGTCTTGGACAAGTTGATTTTTAGGTGGTGAGAGGCCATCCAAGAAGAAATGCCAGATAAGCAGACACTGATGTGAGAAAGGACAGAAGGAGAGAGTGTAGGGGTGGATAAGTAAATCTGAGTATCATCAGGATAGAGGTGATAGTTGAAGGCATAGCTACTGATAAGTTTACACAGTGAGGAAGTATAAATAGAGAAGAGTAGAGGACCCAGAACAGTGTCTTGAGGTACTCCAACAGACAGAGGCAATGGAGAGGAGTCACCATGCAAAGGAGACAGAAAAGAACCTATTAGAGAGATAAGAGTGGATCCAGGAGAGGGCAGTGTCAGAGAGCCCAAGGGAGCTGAGAGTCCGTAGGAGAAGGGGATAGTCAATGGTGTCAAAGGCAGCAGACAGGTCAAGTAAGATAAGTATTGAGTAGTGGCTGTTGTTTTTAGCAGAAAGAAGATCGTTAGTAACCTTGGTGAGGGCAGTCTCAGTTGAATTTTTGGGCGGGAAGCCAGATTGCAAGGGATCAAGCAATGAGTTGGAGGACAAGAAGTGGGTTAGGCGATCGAAAACTAGTTTTCCCGGACTTTTGAAGCTAGCGGAAGCAGTGATATGGGGCGGTAGTTTGCAGGAGAATTGGGGTCGAGGGAGGGTTTTTGTGGATGGGGATGACCTTTGCATGTTTGAAGGAAAATGGGAATGAACCGGTAGTAAGGGATAGGTTGAATATGTGAGTAAGAGCTGGAGTGAGGGTAGAAGACAGAGAAGGTATTAGATGTGAAGGGATAGGGTCAAGTGGGCAGGTAGTGAGGTGTGAGGAAGACAATAGGGAACTCACTTTATTCTTAGTGGTGGGGGGGAAGGTGCTGAGAGTGGTGGAGATGAAAGGTTTCAGTCTTGTGTTGGGATATTACTTTGGATGGTAAGTGTTTTGTTGAAAAAGTAGTCTGCCAGGTCTTGAGCACTAAAGGCAGATGAAGGGGGTGGTGCAGGTGGATAGAGGAGAGAATTGAAAATGAAGAAGAGACATTTAGGGTTTGAGGAGTGAGTAGATATAAGAGAAGAGAAGTAGGTTTGCTTGGCTAAGTGAAGGGCAGAAGAGTAAGAATAAAGAATGAACTTATAGTGGAGGAAATCTGGTTCAGAGCGGGATTTCCTCCAGGCACGTTCAGCAGCACGGGAGCATTTTTGCAGATAGCGTGTTTGCTTAGAGTGCCAGGGTTGGAGCTGACAACGTGGGTTTTTTGCGTATTTGGGGAGGAGCAAAAGTTTCAAGTGCAGAGGAGAGAGTATTGTTATAGTGGGTTGTAGCAAGGTCAGGGCAGGATATCGTAGAAGTGTGGGGGAGGCATTTTTGAATAAGTTTGGAAAGTTGGAGAGGATCCACAGTGTGCAGATTTCTACAGGTGCGAGGGTGAGGGGGAGAAGTAAGTTTAACCTGTATATTAACTATAAACTAGACAGAACTATTCAGCGCTAAGTTAGTGTAATACACAGTTTTAAAAACACAAATGAACATTGCAATTCATAAGAACAAACTCATATAGAAAGTCCTTATAGGGGTATACTCGAAGGTCTCAAGAAAACAAACTCATTAGACATATAATGCATCCAGTATAGCTTTGTGCTTATTAATACAATATGGTACCTTCAGTCCCCCAAATTGGTAGAAGAGAACAATATGTCTTTCAGATTTCTGAATATCTTTAGATAGTTTCCACAGTATGAAATTGGTTGTTGTCTCCTTTTTTGCTGCTCCTTTTAAACCAAGCCTTTCTTGCCAAAAGTTGTGGGATCCAGGATCCGAATGTACATACAGAGAAAATGAAGCGCAAAAGAAAGGATTCAAGTGTAGTTTTTTAGAAAACAGTATGATGCACTACATAAATGTACTCACCAGATGTATAAGTAAATTCAGCCTTTATTGTATATTTAAAATTTTAAAAGCAGTTCAGTGTCTACAAACGCCAAGTCACATAAAACTGGCAGCTGTAGTTCAAACAATAACAGGATGCAACCTGCGGCGGGTATTCCGGACTCCCCGCCCTCAGCTGTTCAGTTCTGATAATCAGTGCCATGGTACAATGGTGTGGATGAAGTCCTTATGTAGGAGTCTCTACTATTTGACCCCAACGTGTTTCCCCTGGTTCTTGCCGGGCTTTATCAAGGGGATACTTTCGAACAAACAAATGTGCTGTCAGATTGTCCGGACTGCAGACTTTTATACCCGTATGTACAAAACAGCTCTGCCCTTTTGGGTGGTTTCTCCAGGGGCCCGGTTCTTAAGCTCTCATTGATTGGGTGTCTGATATTCAGCCACGGCAAGACTTTTGACATAATATAGCAATCCTTTCAAAAACTCCTCTATTAGGATTATACTGAAAATGTTTAAAAACAAACTATATAACACATTGAAAAGGTAAAAGAAGTTAAAAGACATCTCTAAAAAAGTACAATTACAATTGATAAAAAACTTTTAAACACAATTATATCTCGTTATATACAGATGACTAATAATTTATAAAATGCTACATATACCTAAAACCCAAATTGAATGGATATACAGGTAGCCCTCAGTTTATGCCGGGGTTAGGTTCCAGAAGGAATGATTGTAAATCGAAACCGTTGTAAATTGAAGCCCAGTTTATAATGTAAGTCAATGGGAAGTGAGGGGGTTAGGTTCCAGGCCCCTCTCAAAATTGTCATAAGTAACACCTAATACATTATTTTTAAAGCTTTGAAATTAAGACTTTACATGCTAAACAGCATTATAAACCTAACAAAATAATCACACAACACAGACTTCACTTGCATTTTTCTGCAAACAATTCTTTCTATGCATTCCAATATGGACTGATTTATAGACAGGAAGATCTTGTTCCTTCGAAATCTGCTCGATAGCTCAGGTCTGGTTAAACGGATTAATTTCAGCTTGCTTAGCTTGCATATCTTTGCTGCAACACAAGCGGACAACTCCACCTACTGGCTATTTTAATCAATGCACTGCTTCTCAATGCTTTTCAATAGCAGTCACATGACTGAAAAAAAAGGTTGTTATTCTGAAACGGTGTAAATTGAACCGTTGTAAACCGAGGGCCACCTGTATTATTAAAAAAGAATACATTGCTACCCCAAACATTTTCTCCTAATACAAAAAATTAATTAAAATAGGTGATCTACAATTCACATATATGCTGCCACATCAATATCAATATTAAGACCCAGGGGGTGTAAACTATTTAATTTATATATCCAATATGTCTCTAGTTTTCTATTGTCTATTGTGTTTATTTGGAGATATCCAACCAATAACCTGTACTTTTAAAGAGACAGGATCACCATTATGGTGATCTAGAAAATGTTTGGCTACATTATGTTTAAGTGATTTTTCTTTGATGTTATATACATGTTCATAGACCCTGCATCTGATCACCTATTTTAATTTTTTGTATTAGGAGAAAATGTTAGCGGTAGCAATGTATTCTTTTTTAATAATATATCAATTCAATTTGGGTTTTAGGTATATGTAGCATTTTATAAATTATTAGTTATCTGTATATAACGAGATATAATTGTGTTTAAAAGTTTTTTATCAATTGTAATTGTACTTTTTTAGAGATGTCTTTTAACTTCTTTTACCTTTTCAATGTTTTATATAGTTCGTTTTTAAACATTTTCAGTATAATCCTAATAGAGGAGTTTTTGAAAGAATTGCTATATTATGTCAAAAGTCTTGTGTGGCTGAATATCAGACACCCAATCAATGAGAGCTTAAGAACCGGGCCCCTGGAGAAACCACCCAAAAGGGCGGAGTTGTTTTGTACATACGGGTATAAAAGTCTGCAGTCCGGACAATCTGACAGCACATTTGTTTGTTTGAAAGTATACCCTTGATAAAGCCCGGCGAGAACCGGGGGAAACGCGTTGGGGTCAAATAGCGGAGACTCCTACATAAGGACTTCATCCACACCACTGTACCACGGCACTGACGATCAGAACTGAATAGCTGAGGGCGGGGAGTCCGGAATACCCGCCGCAGGTTGCATCCTGTTATTGTTTGAACTCCAGCTGCCAGTTTTATGTGACTTGGCATTTGTGGACACTGATCTGCTTTTAAAATTTTGAGTGAACAGTAAAGGCTGAATTTACATCTGGTGAGTACATTTATGTAGCGCATCATACTGTTTTCTAAAAAACTACATTTGAATCCATTCTTTTGCGCTTCATTTTCTCTTTATGTAACCTGTATATTAAGATTAAAGGTGAGCAGATGGTCGTCTGAGATGGGAAATAGGCGACAGGTGACGTCAGAGAGAGAGCAGAGGTAGGAGAATACCAGATCAAAAGAGTGTCCGTCACGGTGATGGGTGGATTGTGAGAGACCAAAAGAGTTTGTGAGTGAGAGAAGTTTAGAGGGATCATGGGTTATCAATGGTGATGTTGAAGTCCCCCAGGATTAGAGCAGGTGTATTTGTAGAGAGAAAGCGAGAAAGCCAGGCAGCAAAGTTATCAAGGAATTTGGAGGTTGGTCTGGGGGGGTCATAGATAACTGCCACCCTGAGGGAGAGGGGGGATAACAGGCGGATGCAGTGAACTTCAAGGGAAGAAAAGGAGAGAGATGGATGAGGATGCAGGTGCTGATAGGAGCAGGAGGGGAGAGTAAGATACCAACACTGCCACCATGTCTCTCACCTGGCCTAGGTGTGTGGCTAAAGTGGAGACCACCGTGTGTGAGAGCAGCAATGGAAGCAGTGTCAAAAGATGATAACCAGAAAAGAGAGGGGATAAGCGATGTGGGTTACTAGAGATGAGATTGTTAGGATTGCGTGACCTAGAGTTTTTGCAGTGGGGGACTGAGTGAGTGTAAAAGTGTGGTGATTGCTGCAGGGCCAGGGTTAGGAGACATACAGCAGCAAGCAGTAGTAGGAGTGTGAGTGACAAAAGGTGAGAGTGAGACTTGTAGGAGTGGGTATTATTAGACACAGGAGAGTTAGATGGGGAAGTATTTCTAAGGAGACAAAGTAGTTCAACAGAGGACAGCATGAGAGAATTGAGGGTAAGATATGGATAGTGTGGGGGTTATTGTTGCTACAAGGAAGTGCAGTGTGTTTTAGGAAAATGGCAGACAGAAATAGCAGAAAAGACACGGAGAGGATTGTGCAGGTGTATAGTAAGTACGTTTTACCTGTTAGTGGGACTGCAGTTTCCCCCTCCGGTTTCTAACTTCAGTTCTTAACTCAACACTTGTAAGACAGGGCACTTAGAAGCACAGGGCACACATAGCCAAGGCTCAGATAGCCTTTGCTCAGCTGTATATAGCAGTGAGATTTGAGTTGGAATGATTTAATTCAAGGCAGCTGTGTACAAATAGACTAGTTAGGAGACTGGAGTTACACACACTTGCAAATTAGATTGGGGGGGGGAAGCATACCAGTGTATGGTAACCAGGCAGATAAAGGAAGCAGGAGAGATGCATACCAGTGTATTACAGAGAGATGTAATTGGATACATCAATGTATATTTTATTTTAGTCTGCCACGGGTTTGTATTATAATTTTTCATCAGTTAAAGTATAAAGAATAGCTATAGTTCATAATTTAGAGGAAGCATTTAAAAGACATCTCATTCAAGCCTTTTGGTGCTTGACTTTATAGTTTATAAATCCTATGGTTTTCATTAAAAGGACATAAAACCCACAATTTTTCTTTTATGATTCAGAGAGAACATGCAATGTTAATCAACTTTGCAATTTACTTCTATTTTATAAGTAGCTTCATTCACTTGGTATTCTTTGCTAAAAAGTATATCTAGGTAGGCTAAGAAGCACCAATGCATTACTGGGAGCTAGCTGGTGGTTGGTAGCTGTTCTTGTATGTGTCTTGTGATTGGATAACTATACGTCTTCAGCTAGCTCCCAGTAGGGCATTGCTGCTCCTTCAACAAAGAATAACAAGAAAATGATTCAAATTTATTAACAACAGTAAATTGGAAAAAATTTTAAAATTGTACACTCTATATCATAAAATATTTTTTGGGTTTTAATGTCCCTTTAACCAATTTTGTTTCTTTGGTCTTTTTAAAATGGCATCCATTTTTTTTTATATATACATTTTGATACTCTATAGCTACATTGTAAAATGCGCCATTTATGTTGTGGAAAATTGTTTAAATAAAGTTATCTGGGCCTTGAAGATAAAAAAGTAAGATGAAGGTGGGACAAATAAAGACACTAATGACCAAGTTACTATGGAAACTGGAATCTATTTAATAGTGAAGACATTTGGAGACTATCCATTTTCCCTGGTGAAGTCACATCATGAGATTAAATGAGTTTGTGGGGCGATTGTAAGCCATGTGTTTGTGAGTGAGAACATGCATAAGCATGATTGAATTATTCTAGATTTTTATAATTGAGAATACTCACAGTTGTGGGCATGGTTGAATCTTTACATAGGGACTGAGTCAAAAATCTTCAGAAAGGGTTCTTTCCCTAGATGCTTACAGGTAGGAGGTTGCCTTTGAGCACATAGGTGAATGCTGAGATATATGGAATTTATGTATCCTCATGATTAAGCTACTGTATATACACTCGCCTTTTCTCAGTTTTGAAACGGACATTAAACCCCAAAAAATTCTTTCATGATTCAGACAGAGAATACAATTCTAAACAACATTCTAATGTACTTCTATTATATAATTTGATCATTCTTTAGATATCCTTCGTTAAAGAAATAGCAATGCACACGGGTGAGCCAATCACATGAGGTATCTATGTGCAGCCACCAATCAGAAGCTACTGAGCCTATCTAGATATGCTTTTCAGGAAAGAATATCAAGAGAATGAAGCAAATTCAATAATAAAAGTAAATTAGAAAGTTGCTTAAAATAGTATTCTCTATCTGAATCATGAAAGAAAATAAATGGGTTTATTGTTTTTTTTTGTGAAGTAATGCTGAGTTAACAGATGAGATGACAAGTGATTAAACTCACTGTGCAGTTTCAGCATCCACTCTGTATTCTTTTGATTTTAGATACTGGGTTTTCAATAAAGTTTAATTAATTTTTTCAGTCATTTTTTTCAATCTTTTAAAATGTCTATTTTTTTAAAAAACTATTATTTCAAGTGAGTCTTACTTTGTAAAAGGAATTAAGTCTTCACTGTTAATTGTGTCCTCCATATAACATAACTTTTTTCAGTTTTGGTCCGAAATGTCCAAATAAACCTAAGAAAAAAAATGTATTTTATGAGAAATGTGGCACTCAAAAACTGTTTTTAATAATTTATTTTAACAAGCAATGTGCATGCAGCCACTAACAATTATATGTGCACAAAAAAAACAGAATTTATGCTTACCTGATAAATTACTTTCTCCAACGGTGTGTCCGGTCCACGGCGTCATCCATTACTTGTGGGAAATGTTCTCCCCCACAGGGAAAGGCAAGGAGAGCACAGAGCAAGAGCTGTCCATATAGCTCCCCCTCTGGCTCCGCCCCCCAGTCATTCGACCGACGGTTAGGAGAAAAAGGAGAAACTATAGGGTGCGGTGGTGACTGTAGTGTATAAAGAAAAATTTTTCAACCTGATTAAACAAAAAAACCAGGGCGGGCCGTGGACCGGACACACCGTTGGAGAAAGTAATTTATCAGGTAAGCATAAATTCTGTTTTCTCCAACATTGGTCTGTCCGGTCCACGGCGTCATCCATTACTTGTGGGAACCAATACCAAAGCTTTAGGACACGGATGAAGGGAGGGAGCAAATCGGGTTACCTAAACGGAAGGCACCACGGCTTGCAAAACCTTTCTCCCAAAAATAGCCTCCGAAGAAGCGAAAGTATCAAATTTGTAGAATTTGGCAAAAGTGTGCAGAGAAGACCAAGTCGCTGCCTTACATATCTGGTCAACAGAAGCCTCGTTCTTGTAGGCCCATGTGGAAGCCACAGCCCTAGTAGAGTGAGCTGTGATACTGTCAGGAGGCTGCCGTCCGGCAGTCTCATAAGCCAAGCGGATAATGCTTTTCAGCCAGAAAGAGAGAGAGGTAGCAGTAGCTTTTTGACCTCTCCTCTTACCAGAGTAAACGACAAACAAGGATGAGGTTTGTCTAAAATCTTTTGTTGCTTCTAAATAGAACTTTAAAGCACGAACAACATCTAAATTGTGTAATAAACGTTCCTTCTTTGAAACTGGATTCGGGCACAAAGAAGGAACAACTATTTCCTGGTTGATGTTCTTGTTGGAAACAACTTTTGGAAGAAAACCAGGCTTAGTACGCAAAACAACCTTATCTGAATGGAACACCAGATAGGGTGGATCACACTGCAAAGCAGATAATTCAGAAACTCTTCTAGCAGAAGAAAAAGCAACCAAAAATCAGAACTTTCCAAGATAGTAACTTAATATCTATGGAATGTAAAGGTTCAAACGGAACCCCTTGAAGAACTGAAAGAACTAAATTTAGACTCCAAGGAGGAGTCATGGGTCTGTAAACAGGCTTGATTCTAACCAAAGCCTGAACAAAAGCTTGTACATCTGGCAAAGCTGCCAGTCGTTTGTGCAACAAGACGGATAATGCAGAAATCTGTCCTTTTAGAGAACTAGCTGACAATCCTTTATCCAAACCTTCTTGGAGAAAGGAGAGAATCTTTGGAATTTTAATCTTACTCCAGGAGAATCCTTTGGATTCACACCAACAGATATATTTTTTCCATATTTTATGGTAAATCTTTCTAGTCACAGGTTTTCTGGCTTGGACCAGAGTATCAATCACAGAATTTGAAAACCCACGCTTGGATAAAATCAAGCGTTCAATTTCCAAGCAGTCAGCTGCAGAGAAACTAGATTGGGATGTTCGAATGGACCTTGTACTAGAAGGTCCTGTCTCAAAGGTAGCTTCCATGGTGGAGCCGAAGACATATTCACCAGGTTTGCATACCAAGTCCTGCGTGGCCACGCAGGAGCTATCAGAATCACCGAGGCCTTCTCCTGTTTGATCCTGGCTATGAGCCTGGGGAGGAGAGGAAACGGTGGAAACACATATGCTAGGTTGAACGACCAAGGCGCCACTAATGCATCCACTAGAGTCGCCTTGGGATCCCTGGATCTGGACCCGTAGCAAGGAATCTTGAAGTTCTGACGGGACGCCATTAGATCCATGTCTGGAATGCCCCATAATTGGGTTAACTGAGCAAAGACCTCCGGATGGAGTTCCGACTCCCCCAGATGGAAAGTCTGACGACTCAAATAGTCCGCCTCCCAGTTGTCTACTCCTGGGATGTGAATAGCAGATAGATGGCAGGAGTGATTCTCTGCCCATTGGATTATCTTGGTTACTTCCTTCATCGCTAGGGAACTCTTTGTTCCCCCCTGATGATTGATGTACGCAACAGTCGTTATGTTGTCCGACTGAAATCTTATGAACCTGGCTTCCGCTAGCTGAGGCCAAGCCAGGAGCGCATTGAATATAGCTCTTAGTTCCAAAATGTTTATCGGGAGAACCGACTCTTCCCGTGACCATAGGCCCTGAGCTTTCAGAGAGTCCCAGACCGTGCCCCACCCCAAGAGGCTGGCGTCGGTCGTGACGATGACCCACTCCGGTCTGCGGAAACTCATTCCCTGAGACAGGTGATCCTGGGTCAACCACCAGAGAAGTGAGTCCCTGGTTACCTGGTCTACTTGAATTTGGGGAGACAAGTCTGTATAGTCCCCATTCCACTGATTGAGCATGCACAGCTGTAATGGTCTTAGATGAATTCGAGCAAAAGGAACCACATCCATTGCTGCGACCATAAGTCCTATTACTTCCATGCATTGAGCTATGGAGGGTTGAGGAATAGAATGTCTGTATGAGCCCTCGCTTTGGAAAGAGACGACGCTTGGATTAGGATGTCGTCTAGATAAGGTGCTACAGCGATGCCCCTCGGTCTTAGGACCGCTAGAAGGGACCCTAGCACCTTTGTGAAAATTCTGGGAGCGGTGGCTAAACCGAATGGAAGAGCCACAAACTGGTAATGTTTGTCCAGAAAGGCGAACCTCAGGAACTGATGATGAGATTTGTTTAATATCTTTAAATCCAGAATTGGCCTGAAAGTTCCCTCTTTTTTGGGAACCACAAACAGGTTTGAGTAAAACCCTAGACCTTGTTCCCCGGAGAGGACTGGGTTTATCACTCCCATCTTTGATAGGTCTCTTACATAATGTAAGAATGCCTGTTTCTTTATCTGGTCTGAAGATAAGCGAGACAGGTGGAACCTTCCCTTTGGAAGAAGTCCCTTGAATTCTAACAGGTATCCCTTGGAAACTATCTCTAGTGCCCAGGGATCCAGAACATCTCTTGCCCAAGCCTGAGCAAAGAGAGATAGTCTGCCCCCTACCAGATCCGGTCCCGGATCGGGGGCTACCCCTTCATGCTGTCTTGGTAGCAGCAGCAGGTTTCTTGGTTTGTTTACCCTTGTTCCAGCCTTGCATGGGCTTCCAAGCGGGTTTGGGCTGGGCCGCGTTACCTTCTTGTCTAGCGGCAGTGGAGTTATTAGCCGGTCCGTTCCTGAAATTGCGAAAGGAACGAAAATTAGACTTGTTCTTAGCCTTAAAAGGCCTATCCTGTGGGAGGGCATGGCCCTTACCCCCAGTGATGTCTGAAATAATTTCCTTCAATTCCGGCCCGAAAAGGGTCTTACCCTTGAAAGGAATATTCAGTAACTTAGTCTTGGACGACACATCCGCCGACCAGGATTTTAGCCAAAGCGCCCTCCGCGCTACTATAGCAAAACCTGAGTTTTTTGCCGCCAATTTCGTTATTTGAAAGGCGGCATCCAATATAAAGGAATTAGCTAACTTTAATGCGTGAATTCTGTCCATGACTTCTTCATAGGAAGTCTCTTTCTGGAGCGACCTTTCTAGTTCTTCGAACCAAAAGGACGCAGCTGAAGTGACAGTAATAACACACGTAGCTGGTTGAAGGATGAACCCTTGCTGAACAAAAATCTTTTTAAGCAATCCTTCCAATTTTTTATCCATAGGATCTTTGAAAGCGCAGCTGTCCTCTATAGGAATAGTTGTGCGCTTCACTAGTGTTGAAACAGCTCCCTCAACCTTCGGGACCGTTTGCCATGCGTCCCTTCTAGGGTCTACTATGGGAAACATTTTCTTAAATATAGGAGGTGGGGCAAAGGGTACACCTGGCTTCTCCCACTCCTTTTCCACTATGTTCGCTACCCTCTTAGGTATTGGAAAAGCGTCGTCGTGCACTGGGACCTCTAAAAATGTGTCCAATTTGCACAACTTCTCTGGTACTACCATGGAATCACAGTCATCCAGAGTAGCTAATACCTCCTTAAGCAAAGCGCGGAGATGTTCTAGCTTAAACTTAAATGCCACTAGATCAGGTTCTGCCTGTTGAGAAATTTTTCCTGAGTCTGAAATTTCACCCTCAGACAGCCCTTCCGATTGATGTGAGGGTAAAATAGATAAGGCATCGTCAGCGTCTGATTGTTCATCCTTTTTATCTGTATTTAAAACTGAACAATCATGCTTTCTCTGAAAAAATGGCAGTTTGGATAAAAGATTTGCTATAGAATTATCCACTACTGCTGATAATTGTTGCATAGAAATAAGCACTGGCGCGCTAGGTGTCGCCTGCGCGGGCAAAGCTGGTGTAGACACAGAAGGAGAGGATGTAGAGCTATCCCCACTACCTTCATTAGATAAATCATCTTGGGCAACATTATGAAAAATAACAGAGCTGTCCTGATTTTGTTTGGACGCAATGGCGCAATTATCACAAACACTCGAAGGGGGAACCACATTTGTCTCTATACACACAGAACATAGGTTATCTGATGGAACAGACATGTTAAACAGATTTAGGCAGGCAAACAATGCAATAAAAACTATTTTAAACAAAAACGTTACTGTCTCTTTAAATAATAAAATGACACATTTATTTCTGAATGTTCAATAAACTATGAAGGCAATATCCGATGTTTCTGAAATTTGGACCCCAGTGTCTTAATGCTTAGAAAGTATTGCACAGCAAATATGGAGACTCTAGCTCTTAAAACAAGCAAACCGGAGCTAATTGTTGGATTTAACCGTTTTTATACACCACCATCCCAGCTACGGCCTTGCTGCAGCTTTTTACCTTCCTTAGGGGTCACCATTCACAGAAAAAAACCTTTTGGAGTCACTTTCTGAACCACAGGACCCTCTCACATGAATCTGCATGCACTGCCTTGAAATTCAACTGCGCAGCTGAAGTGCCAAAATGAGGCTTCCTCCCTCAGCACACTAGAGTGAAGGGGCCTTCCTGACTAGATTTAGGTGTCTAAAACAAGCCAGATCAATAAAAAACGTTCCCAAGTGTATGTGAGCTTATAAAATATTTCAAATGGTATAATATTGTAATAAAAACCAATCGATTTAGCCCCTAACAGTGTCTACCGCCAGCACTATTTTAAAATAACAAACTCTTGATAGAAGAATAAAAAACTACAACTAACTACACCACAAACTCCTCGCCATCCCCGTGGTAGATGCTACTTGTTCAGAGTGGCAAGGAGAATGACTGGGGGGCTGAGCCAGAGGGGGAGCTATATGGACAGCTCTTGCTGTGTGCTCTCCTTGCCTTTCCCTGTGGGGGAGAACATTTCCCACAAGTAATGGATGACGCCGTGGACCGGACACACCAATGTTGGAGAAAAAGAGAGGACTAATGATAATTATTCAAAAGTCAAAGAATGGCAAGGCCGCACCAATGGAAAAGTTAGTAACCAATCTTGTATTTATTGTGAGAAACAATTTGTCAACAGATAATTGGGTGAAGCGCTAAATCTATCCTACTCAGCCTAACTAATTTAACTACCCCCTTCCTGGATAGTTTGGAAATCAAATATAACAAATAATATATATAGTTGGCGCTTAGAGCGGTAGGAAATGTAGATATGTATGAGACTCTATATATATCAACCTTTTAAAAATGCTATTTCAGCCGTTTTAATATTCCCAAAATTTATTTTGAAACTGTAATATAATAAAACACACATTCACTTCCAACTATAATTGATCATACAACAACACTCATACTTCCATATATACTGTGCAATAAAAATCACAATGTTAAACACATAAATGCCTAAAAAATCTCATTACAAATTCAAATAATAGTATCCAATTTTCTCAAAGTTCAATAATGTCTCGTGCTTGATTTCAAAATGGAATAGTTCCCCAGTGTAATATATCCTTTTGATTATAAATGTAAGTTTATAACTTAGGAAATTCCCAACAATCACCCGTTATATCGGGGCTGATTGTCTTATAAGGTGCTTCAAAGTGGATTAACCGCTTTCAGGTGTCAGCGTTATCCCTGACACTGTTCACAATTTCTGTGTGATTTAGGAAGGTTCTCTCACCTTTTAGCGTATGTCCGTACAAGCGGTGAATATAATCTCGATCACTAGTTGACACAATGAGGCCATCTTACCTCCTTCCCGTGTCTCTGTGTTAGCTGTCAGCCTTACTCGACACTCCGACTAGCTGCGGCTATGGAACTCCGTTAGGTAAGGTCCATTAGGCAAGGTGCGAAACAAGATCCAGGAAGTCTTGTTCCATTACAAAGTTAACACCTTATAACTTAGCTGCCTGAAGTATTCCCAGATGGGATACTTTTGTAACAAAGTCTCACCAAGTGCAGTCTTCATAAAACAGACACCATGTGTGTAATGTCAGATGATGCGTTTCGCCCCTCCCACTTGGGGTTTGGCCAGGGCTTTGTCAGATAGCTGTCAGAGAGCCTAAACGGCTTTTTTATATCATCCATTCACATTCAAATTACGCTTACTTAAAGCTATATCACATTCTTATTGGTGATTATAAACACATTTATAATATATGTAAAATGGACTAGTTACGTGGAGAGAGGGAGCGGCATAGCAACAACATAATTTATATCGAAAATAAATTCATCTATATTGTTACAATTATCAGTTTAACTACAATAACTAATAATAGTCATTGATATTCATGTGAAACAACAGAAGAAAGAAGAACAAACAAAATGCGCTTGTCAATTACATTTAACGCCTGTTTACTTATTGTAAAAAACAAGCATATTCTATTTTTTCATTTAACTCCTTAGGGGCTAGTGTTTGCAATCTATACATCCATTTGCATTCTTGCTGGAGAAGAATTTTATCATGATTTCCACCTCTTCTCTTTTGTTTAGGGTGCTCAATACCTATCACTTTTAAACAGGTGTAATTAGCATCATGACATACTGCAAAATGTCTAGCTACCGGACTATCAATATCTCTATCTTTCAACTCTCTACCAGTTGTCCCTATGTAGTATTTGGGGCAAGAACAGGATAATAAATAGATGACTCCTGATGTGTTGCAAGTTATCCATTGTCTAATTTTGAACATTTTTTGTGGATTGGTACCAAAAATTTTGTTTTTTTGCATTTTGCTGCAATACGTGCACTTGCCACAAGGGTGACAACCAACTCTCTGTTGTAAACTACTAAGCCAATTTTGTGGGGACAATCTTCTTTCAAACTCAGAATGTGCAAGGTTATCCCTGAGACTTACTGCTCTTTTTGCAGTTAACAGGGGATAGGGGGAGAGAAACTGATGTAGTGCCTTATCGGTGTGTAAAATATGCTGATGTTTACGCATTATGTGCTGCAACTTACCCCAATGACAATTATACGGGATTATTAACCGCACCATTTCTGCTTCATCACTTTTTTTACATTTTGCACCATAAAGCATATTCTGTCTATCTGTCATACGTGCTGTGACCCAAGCCTTTTTAATACTTCTATTTGACTATCCCCTTTCCCTAAACCTGTCGGTAAGCTCACCTTCTTGTCTTTCAAAAGCGGCTTCAGTGGAGCAGTTTCGTTTAAAACGTAGAAATTGCCCCACAGGAATGCCATCTTTTAAATTGTTTGGGTGATGACTAGTTGCATGGAGCAAACTATTTGTGGCAGTGTCTTTACGAAAAACCTCAGTATGTATTGCTCCATTCTGTTTTTTGATTCTTAGATCTAAGAAAGTTATTGAATCTTTACTCACTTGATGAGTCAAAAAAATATTATGAGGATTTTTATTTAGCTCTGACACAAAAGTCTCCTCCTCGTCCACTGTGCCATCCCACAAGATGAGGATGTCATCCACATAGCGTAAGCATAGGAGCACATGTGCGTCCACCCATTCTGACATACTGCAAAACACATCTCGCCGTTCCCAGAGGCCAAGGTGTAAATAGGTGGGCGCACATGTTGCCCCCATGGCCGTGCCTCTAATCTGCTTATAGAATCTGCCATCAAAAGAAAAAATATTATTTGTGAGAACAAAGTTGAGAAATTTTAGGAGTAACTCAGTATGTTGTTGTAATTCTTTTCCCCTCAATTCCAAAAAATATCTGGCAGCTGCCAGACCAACACTATGTAGAATTGAGGAGTCAAGAGATTCCACATCTAAAGCCACAAAAAGAATGTTGTCACTAATCTTTACATTATAGAGTTTACGCAAAACATAATTTGTGTCTTGTACGTATGAACTCAAAGTGGGTAAAAATGGTTTCAAGAAATTATCCACATATTTACTTATACCTTCAGTAGGGCTCCCCGTCCCAGAAACAATCGGCCTCCCAGGTTTTTTTTTTTTTTATATTTTTATGCAATTTTGGAATGCAATAAAAGGTTGGTATAATCGCAAAGTAATTGAGCAAGAAATCAAATTCTTTTATGGATATAAGACCAGACATCCTGGCATCATTCAACATAAAACCAAAAAAAAGTATGTTGTGTAACTTTTATATACTGTAATGGATCATCTAATAATTGTTTTACCTGTCTAATGTAAAAATCTTGGTCCATAAGGACTACATTCCCGCCCTTATCAGATTGTTTTACGATTATGTCAGGTGTACTGGAAAGTTCTCTTAATGCCTGTCTTTGCAATTTAGTGAGATTATCCTCAACTATACCTGTATGTATTATTTGCTCAATATCAGCTTCAACACATTTAAAGGGACACTGAACTCAATTTTTTTCTTTTGTGATTCAGATAGAGCATGCAATTTTAAGCGACTTTCTAATTTACTCCTATTATCAATGTTTCTTTGTTCTCTTGCTATCTTTATTTGAAAAATAAGATACCAAAGTTTTTTTCTTGTTTCAAAACTCTGGACAGTAGTTTTTGATTGGTGGATTAATTTATCCACCAATCAGCAAGGACAACCTAGGTTTTTTTCACCAAAAATGGGCCGGCATCTAAACTTACATTCTTGCATTTCAAATAAGGATACCAAGAGAATAAAGAAAATTTGATAATAGGAGTAAATTAGAAAGCTGCTTAAAATTCCATGCTCTATCTGAATCACAAAAGAAAAAATTTGGGTTCAGTGTCCCTTTAACGAAGGTGGAGACACTGGGGGCCAAAGATAATTGAGGCATATATTTGTATTTTGGTTTTAAATCAGACCTAATTGATATATTCTGAGAGGCCATAACTTCTTCCTATTCTCCAATTAAGGATGCTAGGGTTTTTAAAGTTTCTGCATCCTCTTTTGTATCCAAAGTTATGTTTTTAACCTCTTATCTTTTTAAGAGTTAACCTACGTGCAAATAAATGCAAATCTTTTGTAAATTCAAACTTATCTAAACCTGCGGAGGTACAGTGAATGAGGTGGACTAAACCTGGGATGGCACAGTGGACGAGGTGGAGACTTTTGTGGCAGAGCTAAATAAAAATAAAAATCCTCATCATTTTTTTTGACTCTTTAAGTGAGCAAAGATTTAATAACTTTCTTAGATCTAAGAATCAAAAAACAGAATGGAGCAATACATACTGAGGTTTTTTGTAAAGACACTGCCACAAATAGTTTGCTCCATGCCACTAGTCATCACCCAAACAATTTAAAAGATGGCATTCCTGTGGAGCAGTTTCTACGTCTCAAACGAAACTGCTCCACTGAAGCCGCTTTTGAAAGACAAGCAGGTGAGCTTACCGACAGGTTTAGGGAAAGGGGATATTCAAATAGAAGTATTAAAAAGGCTTGGGTCAGAGCACGTATGACAGATAGACAGAAAATGCTTTATAGTGAAAAATATAAAAAAAAGTGATGAAGCAGAAATGGTGCGGTTAATAACCACGTATAATTGTCATTCTGGTACGTTGCAGCACATAATGCGTAAACATTGGCATATTTTACACACTGATGAGGCACTACGTCAGTTTCTCTGCCCCAATCCCCTGTTAACTGCAAAAAGAGTAGCAAGTCTCAGGGATAACCTTGTACATTCTGAGTTTGAAAGAAGATTTTCCCCACAAAATTGGCTTAGTAGTTTACAACAGAGAGTTGGTTGTCACCCTTGTGGCAAGTGAACGTATTGTAGCCATATACAAATATATAGATTGTGTCTGTAAAGCAGAAGATAGATCTTAAATAATTATGTGGTGACATGTTTGTTTGGCTTTTCTTTTCTTTTTTTTTTTTTTTTTCTTGCTACTACTTTGGCTAGATAGGATATGAATATCATGTTTATAAAATGTATGTAACAATGTAACTGACTATTAAAATTAAGAATAAAAAAAAAATACATAATCCTATATTAAGATGGCAGGTTATTTGTAAGCAATCCAGATAAATAGGAAATTTACAAAGAGTTAATCAGCCAAAAGAGGCATCATCATGCAGTAATACGATTATGGTATTAAAGGGACGGTCAAGTCCCAAAAAAAACCTTTCATGATTTAAATAGGGAATGTAATGTTAAACAACTTTCCAATTTACTTTTATCACCAATTTTGCTTTGTTCTCTTGGTATTCTTAGTTGAAAGCTAAACCTGGGAGGTTCATATGCTAATTTCTTAGACCTTGAAGACTGCCTCTAATCTGAATACATTTTGACCACTAGAGGGCATTAGTTCATGTGTTTCATATAGATAACATTGAGATCATGCTCGTGAAGTTACCCTGGAGTGAGCACTGATTGGCTAAAATGCCAGTCTGTCAAAAAAACTGAAATAAGGGGGCAGTTTGCAGAGGCTTAGATACAAGGTAATCACAGAGGTAAAAAGTGTATTTCTATAACTGTGTTGGCTATGCAAAACTGGGAAAGGGGTAATAAAGGGATTATCTTTCTTTTTAAACAACAAAAATTCTGGTGTTGATTGTCCCTTTAATGTAAGCTAAGGATCCTGATTATATAATCAAAATTGTGTGGACAGCTATGAAGATTGTGTGACAATGATTCTGGACTTAGTCTACAATAATTAGAGATTGCCACTGGAAAAGATTAGACCCTCAGCAAATATCATGAAGTCTAGCTATAAACTAAAAAAACCCAGTCCAGCAAATATCATTAAGTCTAGCTATGTCTATCCCACTCCAACTCTCATATTTCCCGTGCTGGGGATTAGAACTTTCACAAATTCACACCAGGATCCTTTTTATCTCTGATCTGCCAGAGCTGTGTCACCTTCCTCCACAAACATTGATTGCTCCACAACGGCATCTTCATACTGGGTGAGTGAGGTGAATCCTCTTAAGGGAGCGTATATGTAATTCTCCATGACCAATGGTCGGTATCCTGATAATTTTTATTAAACTTTATGTTATGACGCGGGGTTACCATGATGCCCGGTTACCTACTCGCGATTACTATGACACGGTTACTCTTTCAATGCAGTCTGCCTTACGTCATCTTTGATACCTCGCGCCGTGTTTTTCGTGTGTCGGGTCATTCTCGGTGCATCATTCTCACATCATCTTTGGCGCCCTTTTTCTTTTAAAGTTCATTCAGTTTCTCTGTCTCATTGCCCTAGTACTGAGTCTATCTCGTGGGTGTGCTTTGTACTTAATTTTGGATATTGAATTCTGGCTTGTGACTCGGACCTTCTTTGACCATTCTTCTGCCTGCTGATTTCACTCTTTTTGTTGCCTGATTGGTTTTGACCTTGGATCTCCCTGACTAAGCTTTTGGACTCTGATTCGGTTTACTCTGACCATCTGATTTGACCCCCTGGATTGTCGACTCTGCCTTTACCTTTCTGGTCATTTCCTGGTACTTATCTCCTTGCTATTCTCCTGGTGCTCAGGTCATCCTCCTGGGTCCTATCGCTACTATCCCAAAGATTTTTTTGTTATCACTCCACTTGATGCTGAGATAACAAGACTACTGACCAGGATTGGTTTGATAGCGAAATATCTGAAGGATCCTAACAGAATACTAGGGCCATAACTAGCCTAGAAGAGGTGGCTAAAGCTGCAACCCATCAAATGTCAATTGCTTGGAGCTCATGCTGCACAATTACAACATTTGGATTCCAAGGTGGATCAAGACACTCAATCTACATCCCTGAAACTCCCATTGCCAGAGAAATTTGATGGTGATCCAGAGAACTGCAGAGGTTTCCTCAACCAATGTCTGCTACACTTCAAATGTAATACTTCAGTGTTTTCAACTTCCTCAGCTAAGGTCTCCTTCATAATCTCTTTTCTGAAAGACAAGGCTCTGACCTGGGTATCACCCCTAATTGAGAAAGATGACCCAGTACTAAACAACTTTGAGACTTTTCTTTTTGACTTAAGAAGCGTTTTTGATAAACCTGGTAGATCAGTCACTGCTGAATTATCTATCCTGGATCTTCAACAGGGAAATCGACCAGTATCCGAATATGCCATTGATTTTCGGACCCTAGCTGCTGAAACCGGTTGGGACGAGAGAGCACTAAAAGCTACTTTTCGGAAGGGTTATCTGACCGTCTGTAGGATGAATTGGTGTATAGAGATTCCTGAATCACTTAATTATTTCATTGAGATGTGTATCTGTCTAGACAACCGACATCTAGAAAGAATTCAGGAAAGTGAAAAATTTTGAATATCCTTCAAAGAAATTAATAGACCCTCGTCACTTCAACTATCCTGATTCCAACTCATCTGGTGATAAGACTAAGGAACCAATGCAGGTTGGGTCTCTTCACCTTTCAAACTCTGAGTGACTAAGAAGACAGAATATGGGGTTATGTTTATATTGTGGACAAAAAGGTAATCTCCTATGAAGTTGTCCAACTCACCCAGTAAAAGACAAGGCTTAAATTTAGGTGGGGCAGGGGTTGAATTAAGCCATACTTCCTCTCCTAAAATTATATTTTCTGTTCCTGATTCTTTGGACTTCAATGCTACTACCCTTCACTTAAAAGCCATGATTTACTCCAGAGCTGCAGGTGTCTTCATGGATGATGAATTTGCCTCAAGGAATAGAATTTCTACTGTCCTTAGAAATGTTCCTCTCCGGGTCTCCACTATTAGTGGTCAACCATTGGGTACTGGCATCATCCAATATGAAACCAAACCTTTGCATCTTACCGTAGGAGGGCTCCATAAAGACACCCTGAGTTTCAACTTGGTCTCTTCCTCCCGATATCCCTTAATCCTAGGTTTACCTTGGCTCAAGACTCATAATCCTCTTAACTGTTGGTCTTCTGGAGATCTTCTGTCCTGGGGTGCACAGTGCACTAAGCTTTGTAGCCCTGTTACTCACAAGAGGTCTTCTTGCAAATTAGCCCCTGTATATTCAGAGTTACCACCAGAGTATACTGACTTTGCTGAAGTATTTTCCAAATCTAAAGCTGAAGAATTGCCTCATTGAGCATTTGACTGCCCTATTGATCTCCTTCCTGGCTTCCCTTTACCTAAGGGTAAGACTTATCTACTGTCCATACCTGAGACTAAAGCTCGAGCAATATATTTTTGAAAACCTTGAAAGAGGCTTCATTCGTTCATCCTCTTCCCCTGCAGAGCCAGGATTCTTCTTCATCTCCAAAAAAGATGGAGGTTTACTCCTCTGTATCGACTATCGAGCTCTAAACAAAATCACCATCAAGAATAGCTATCCGCTGCCTCTCATTCTGGAGCTATTCGACTACCTGAAAGGTTCTACGATCTTCACTTACTTAAACCTTAGGGGGGCCTATAACCTGAATCGTATCCGTGAAGGAGATGAGTTGAAGACTGCTTTCAATACTAGGTTTGGACATTATGAGTACCTGGTGATGCCGTTTGGGCTATGTAATGCCCCAGCAGTCTTTCAAAATTTTGTGAATTAAATATTTAGAGACTACCTGAATCAATTTGTGATCATCTATCTAGATGACATCCTGATTTTTTCTGCTACCCCAGAGGATCACATAAAGCATGTTAGTTTGGTTCTTCAACAGCTCCGGGATAATCATCTCTTTGCCAAGTTTGAGAAGTGTTCCTTCCATCCACTAAGAACCCCTTTCCTGGGATATATTATATACAAACATGGATTTGAGATGGATTATGGAAAGTTATCTGCCATTCTAGACTGGCATCAACCCTCCAACCTGAAAGAGTTGCAAGGTTTTCTGGGGTTTGCCAATTACTACAGAAAATTAATGAAGGACTTTGCTTCGATCTGTACTCCTCTTACCAATTTAACTCACAAAGGTGCAGATGTAAAGAAATGATCTGAGACTGCCGTCCAAGCTTTCAAACTCCTTAAGGAGGCCTTTTGTTCCACTCATGTACTCCACCATCCAAATCCCGCTAATCAGTTTATCTTTGAACTGGATGCTTTTGATGTAGGAGCTGGTGCAATTCTTTCTCAAAGAGATCCCAAAACCTCCTGAATACAGCCTGTTGCCTTCTTTTCTCTGAAATTCTCCCTACCTGAACAACATTATGATGTGGGAAATAAATAACTTTTAGCCATCAAAATGACATTGGAGGAATGCCTCCACTTACTAGAGGGGACATCTTGTCATGGCCATGCCTGGATTTGAACCTAGAACTCCTGGATCTCAGCCGGATTCTATTTTTCTTCGCCACCAGAGGTATTTGCTTATGCTTGCAGTTTTGTAGAGACTTGTTACCTGCAGTGGATTGATCTCTGACTCAACCTGCTTGTCAGCTCAATGTAGTTTTGTAATCAGCTCTGCTATAAAGGGCTGCTTCACTATTCACTTCCTGCCTTGACATTGTGATTGTTTCCATTGTTTGTGCCTCTGTTCTGCTTTCAGAATTCCTGTTTTGTTGGTGGATTTCTGGCTTCTGAACTCGGCTTGCTGATTGACTATTCTTTTGGATTTTCCCTGAGCTTGATGAAAGATTGGACTGCTTTCCTTGTATATAGACCCTTGGCTTGTATTCTGATGATCCTTTTGTATCCTGCTCCTGGAGCCAAGCATCTCTACTGTGAAACCTGTGTATGCTTATCCTGCCCCTGAAGCCAAACATTTCTGCTGTGACACCTGTGTATGCTTATCCTGTTCCTGGAGCCAAGCATCTCTACTTGGATACCTGTGTATGCTTACCCTGCTCCTGAAGCCAAGCATCTCTGCTGTGACACCTGTGTATGCTTATCCTGTTCCTGAAGCCAAGCATTTCTGCGGTGACACCTGTGTATGCTTATCCTGTTCCTGGAGCTAAGTATCTCTGCTGTGATACCTGTGTATGATTACCCTGCTCTGAAGCCGAGCATCTCTACTATGATAACTGTGTGTGCTTACCCTACTCCTAAAGACAAGCATCTCTACAGTGATACCTGTGTACATTTGCCTTGTTCCTGAATCCAAGCTCCTCTATGGTGATACCTGTGTATGCTAATCCTGTTCCTGAAACCAAGCATCTCTACTGTGATACCTGTGTACGCTTACCCTGTTCTTGAAGCCGAGCATCTTTGATACCTTTGTATGCTAATCCTGTTCCTGAAACCAAGTTCCCTTGCTGTGATACCGGTATATGCTCTCCTGATCCTGAAACTAAGTACCCTTGCTGTGATACCGGTGTATGCTAACCTTAATTCTGAAACCAAGTACCCTTGCTGTGATACCAGTGTATGCTCACTTTGATTCTGAAAACAAGTGCCCTTGTTGTGATACCTGGGTATGCTTATCTGTATCCTGAAAGCCAAATCCTCATCAACAGTGCCCGCAGGGGTAGTCTTTGTTTGTTGAAGGACTTCTGCTTAAAGTTTTCTTTTATAAAAGACTTTTGTTTGACTATTATCAGGTTGGATTATGACCTTAAATTGTTTTATCTCTGGTTTCTTTGCATTACCTGCAGTAAAGTTTGTTCAAGAAAAGGACTCTTTGTTCTGCGTTTCCATTCCGGCATACTGAGTTCCACACACACCTCTCCACACCCTCACAGATTAACTCAGCCATCACCTTGCATATGCTCTATACCCCTGAACTTGCTCAGCCGAGCATGACACATCTGTTCCTTTTGTAATCCTCAGTGATCACAAGAATCTTCTTTATGTACAATCTGCTAAAAGACTCAATACCAGACGATCATTATTCTTCTCACGTTTCAATTTTATTTTGTCTTTTGTTCTTGGTACTAAAAATGTCAAGGCAGATGCACTATCCAGAAAATTCCCTTCTAAAGGATCCATGTCCTCTTCCAAGACCATCATCTCTCCAGACAGAATTGTGTCTCATGTAGATGTTTCCACTCTCAAGATACTTGGGACTGCACAAACTTGAATCCCTTCTGGAAATCATCCTCCTACCAATTGTCTTTATGTACCTAAGAAGCTGCGTGTCAAACTTCTCGCTTGGGCACATGACAATAAGCTCTCTGGACACCCAGTTGTCAAATACACCCTGGAGAGATGAAAAAGGCATGTATGGTGGCCGACATTAAAAAAAAAATGATGCTAAAAAATAGGTATCTTCTTGTTCTGTCTGCAACTCCAACAAGACCTCCTGACAACCACCTCCAGGTCTCTTCCATCCACTGCCTATTCCTCATCTTCCTTGGATCCATTGAACAATGGACTTTATAACTGTTCTACCTCCTTCAGATGGTAATACTACCGTATGGGTTGTTGTTGACTGGTTTCTTCTGTATGGCTCACTTCATTGCCTTACCTGTTCTGCCAACTGCACAGAAATTATCCGTTTTTTTCATTCAACATATACTGATACTGGTATTGTCGCTGATCGGGGAACTCAGTTTGCGACTATGTTTTGGAGAGCTTTTGTAAACAGTTGGGAATAACAATATCACTTTCCACAGCCTTCCATCCGCAACCTATTGGACTTACTGAACGTAACAATCAGTCAGAGGTCTACCTACGACACTATGTTAATACTCACCCGGACAATTGGTTCTCTTTTTTGCCTCTGGCCAAATTAGCACACAACACACAATGGAATGCCTCCCTTAAAACCACACCCACTCAAGCAGCCCTGGGATATCAACCTTTCCCTTGGTGACTTTGGATTACTGCTTCTCAAAGAGTATGCTCTCTCCTCAGACACTTGCGAAACATTCGTCAGGCTTTACTCCACTCCCTTACTAAAGCTAAGACTTTCGCTGATCGGCACAGATCTGATTGTAATCATCTTCGGGTTGATAGTAAAGTGTGGCTCTCTACCTGACATTTGAAGCTGAAACAACCCTCGGCCAAGCTTGGTCCTCGATATGTTGGACCATTCAGTATCTTGCAGAAAGTAGTCCCTGTCAGCCTTGCCTTCTACCTTCCGAGTATACACTGTCTTTCATGCTTCGCTGCTCAAACTTGTAGTGTTTTCATAGAACTCCCGTCCGGTCCATTGCCCTCCTCCTCTTGTGGTAGATGGTCACCAGGAATACGAAGTGTCTCGTATTCTGGACTCCAAGCTGTAGTATCTGGTAGATTGGAAGGGTTATTCAGTGGTGGATCGTACCTACTACCGATGTTCATGCTCCTGGGTTGGTTCGTTCCTTCCACCATTCTAATCCCAATAACCCTGGGCCCTCTTCCTAAGAATCTTGAGGGTGGGGTACTGTTAAGACGCCGGGTTACCATGACGCCGGGTTGCCTAGTCACGATTACTATGATGCGGTTACTCTTTCGAAGCAGTCCATCTCGCGTCATCTTTGACGCCTCGCTCCGTGTTTTTTCGTATGTTGCGTCATTCTCGACGCATCGTTCTCGCATCATCTTTGGCGCCCTTTTTCTCTTAAATTCCATTCAGTTTCTTTGTCTCATTGCCCTAGTATTGAGTCTATCTCGTGGGTGTGCTTTGTACTTATTTTTGGATATCGAATTCTGGCTTGTGATTCGGACCTCCTTTGACCATTCTTCTGCCTGCTGATTTAACTCTGTTTGTTGCTCGATTGGTTTTGACCTTGGATCTCCCTGACTAAGCTTTTGGACTCCAATTCTGTTTACTGTGACCATCTGGTTTGACTCCCTGGCTTATCAACTCTGCCTTGACCTTTCCGGTCATTTCCTGGTACTTATCTCCTTGCTATTCTCCTGGTGCTCAGACATCCTCCTCCTGGGTCCTATCACTACTATCGCAAAGATTTTTTGTTATCACTCCACTTGATGCCAGGATAACAAGACTACTGGCCTGGATTGGTTTGATAGCAAAATATCTGAAGGATCCTAACACTTTAGCATGTCAATAAACAGTTATTACATCTGATAAGATAAATTATTTCTTTCTATAACCCATCGTACAGTTTAAGTAAACTCTTCCCAGTTTCTAGGGGCCAAAATTATCCAATTATTCATATTCCCACCTTTTTATAAGAGAGGGCGAAAAAAGTATGAACTATGAGTGACATGGTACTTTTAGGTTCCATTCTGTGTAAGATGTGTAGTTGATGCTGCTCCTTTAACAAAAGATACCAAGAGAATAAAGCAAATTTGATAATAGAAGGAAATTGGAAAGTAGTTTAACATTGTATGCTCTATCTGAATCATGTAAGTAAAATATTGGGTTTTGTATCCCTTTAAAAGTAAAGGTGTTTTGTCTCAGTGATATGTGATGAACCCTGAGTGACTCTTTTTAAGTCTTTTTATGTATTGAGTAAATTTACCTTTTCTAGAAGAGTTGCAGCTCTCCATTGAAGTATATATTGATCATTATACATAAAGCTATTGTAGCTCTGTAATATGAAGGTAAACCCTTGGCTTAAACAATTTATGCTCATTTTGAAATTGTGTAATGTCATGGTACTTCTCAGTTCTTTCTATGATTTCTGGACTTACTACTATAAAAAAGCCATGGAAAGATCTATACAACATTCTTTCTGGTAAGTTTCGATATATAGTGGTTTAAACATTTCTAAATTACAATCACAATGAAATAAGACAAGGAAAAAAAGTGCACCCAAATTCATAATGTAGTAATATTGTCACATATTTTGTATAGTTTTTTTAATTTCTTAAATATTCATTTGTATTGCTAACAACCCGATTACTCAAAATGAAAGGCAATAAGTTACATATGTACAGTATTTGGTTGCAAGATTAAAATGTGTATTAAGTATGAACTGGTCACATGGAAAATCAGCGATATCCAGATTCCTAGAAAGGACAAGAAAGGCACCACATTGTGTGAACTATAAAACATGTAACTCCAAATCATGTGGAGATGGAGACACTCATAAAGGAAGCATCACCAAATCGTGCCAAGTCACGCAGGCTGGACTGTTTGCAGCAGCTCAGCTCACTGTCTCTTGATCTCTCGAAACATCCCAAAGATGCAGCGAACATATTGTCTCAAGCTTCAAGGATCAGCTGCACTTTTAGGGATGAAGATTAACACTCCATAGCCCTAGTGACTCACATAGTGTTGTAGATAAGTAATAATCATAGAATCAGACATTAAAACAATCCTATTCCAGATATAGTAAAAGTTATTAAAACAAAGCTAAAGACTTCTGCCTGGGAGACCGAGAGACAGTGAGCTGGGCCGCTGCAAATAGTTCAGCCTACATGATTTGGTGCTGCTTCCTTTATGAGTATCTCCATCTCAACGTGATTGGTGTTATATGTTTTATAGTTCACACACTGTGGCGCATATCTTGTCCTTTTTAGGAAGCTGGATATCATTGTTTGTGGGTTTGAAGAAGAGCTGCTTATCCTGCACATGAACCATCTTTTTTTTCCACCTTTGCAAACTTTGGACACTTATTTTTTGTTGTGGACATTACTTATAGCGCCTCTTAGTTTTTCCTTATAGAGGAAATTTTATTAACATGCGGCTAGATTTAGAGTTCTGGGCCAAAGGGGTGCATTAGCTACGCATGCTTTTTTCTCCCGCACCTTTTAAATACCGCTGGTATTTAGAGTTCACAGAAGGGCTGTGTTAGGCTCCAAAAAAGGGAGCGTAGAGCATATTTACCGCCACTGCAACTCTAAATACTAGCGTTGCTTACGGACGCGGCCAGCTTCAAAAACGTGCTCGTGCACGATTCCCCCATAAAAAACAATGGGGCTGTTTGAGCTGAAAAAAAACCTAACAACTGCAAAAAAGCAGCGTTAAGCTCCTAACGCAGCCCCATTGTTTCCTATGGGGAAACACTTCCTAAGTCTGCACCTAACACCCTAACATGTATTCCGAGTCTAAACACCCCTAACCTTACACTTATTAACCCCTAATCTGTCGCCCCCGCTATCGCTGAGCCCTGCATATTATTATTAAACCCTAATCTGCCGCTCCGTACACCGCCGCAACCTACATTATACCTATGTACCCCAATCTGCTGCCCCTAACACCGCCGACCCCTATATTATATTTATTAACCCCTAATCTGCCGCCCCCGCTAACGCTGACCCCTGCATATTATTATTAACCCCTAATCTGCCGCTCTGTACACCGCCGCAACCTACGTTATCCCTATGTACCCCTAATCTGCTGCCCCTAACACCGCCGACCCCTATATTATATTTATTAACCCCTAATCTGCCGCCCCCAACGTCGCCTCCACCTACCTACAATAATTAACCCCTAATCTGCCGACCGGATCTCACCGCTACTCTAATAAATGTATTAACCCCTAAAGCTAAGTCTAACCCTATTACTAACACCCCCCTATGTTAAATATAATTTAAATCTAACGAAATAAATTAACTCTTATTAAATAAATTATTCCTATTTAAAGCTAAATACTTACCTGTAAAATAAACCCTAATATAGCTACAATATAAATTATAATTATATTGTAGCTATTTTAGGATTAATATTTATTTTACAGGCAACTTTGTATTTATTTTAACCAGGTACAATAGCTATTAAATAGTTAATAACTATTTAATAGATACCTAGTTAAAATAATTACAAAATTACCTGTAAAATAAATCCTAACCTAAGTTACAATTAAACCTAACACTACACTATCAATAAATAAATTAAATAAAATACCTACAATTATCTACAATTAAACCTAACACTACACTATCAATAAATTAATTAAATACAATACCTACAAATAAATACAATGAAATAAACTAACTAAAGTACAAAAAATAAAAAAGAACTAAGTTACAAAAAATAAAAAAATATTTACAAACATTAGAAAAATATTACAACAATTTTAAACTAATTACACCTACTCTAAGCCCCCTAATAAAATAACAAAGACCCCCAAAATAAAAAAATGCCCAACCCTATTCTAAAATTAAAATAGAAAAGCTCTTTTACCTTACCAGCCCTGAAAAGGGCCCTTTGCGGGGCATGCCCCAAAGAATTCAGCTCTTTTGCCTGTAAAAAAAAACATACAATACCCCCCCCATGCCAACATTACAACCCACCACCCACATACCCCTAATCTAACCCAAACCCCCCTTAAATAAACCTAACACTAAGCCCCTGAAGATCTTCCTACCTTATCTTCACCACGCCGGGTTCACCGATCGATCCAGAAGAGCCTCCGATGTCTTGATCCAAGCCCAAGCAGGGGGCTGAAGATGTCCATGATCCGACTGAAGTCTTCATCCAAGCGGGAGCTGAAGAGGTCCATGATCCGACTGAAGTCTTCTATCAAGCGGCATCTTCAATCTTCTTTCTTCCGGATCCATGTAGTTCATCCCGCCGACGCGGAACATCCATCTTCACCGACGACTTCCCGACGAATGACGGTTCCTTTAAGGGACGATTGGCTGATAGAATCCTATCAGCCAATCGGAATTCGAGGGACGCCATCTTGGATGACGTCCCTTAAAGGAACCGTTATTCGTCGGGAAGTCGTCGGTGAAGATGGATGTTCCGCGTCGGCGGGATGACCATGGATCCGGAAGAAAGAAGATTGAAGATGCCGCTTGATAGAAGACTTCAGCCCGATCATGGACCTCTTCAGCTCCCGCTTGGATGAAGACTTCAGCCCGATCATGGACCTCTTCAGCTCCCGCTTGGATGAAGACTTCAGTCGGATCATGGACATCTTCAGCCCCCCGAATGGGCTTGGATCAAGACATCGGAGGAGCTCTTCTGGATCGATCGGTGAACCCGGCGTGGTGAAGACAAGGTAGGGAGATCTTCAGGGGCTTAGTGTTAGGTTTATTTAAGGGGGGTTTGGGTTAGATTAGGGGTATGTGGGTGGTGGGTGGGGGGGTATTGTATGGTTTTTTTTTTACAGGCAAAAGAGCTGAATTCTTTGGGGCAGAAGGGCCCTTTTCAGGGCTGGTAAGGTAAAAGAGCTTTTCTATTTTAATTTTAGAATAGGGTAGGGCATTTTTTTATTTTGGGGGTCTTTGTTATTTTATTAGGAGCCTTAGAGTAGGTGTAATTAGTTTAAAATTGTTGTAATATTTTTCTAATGTTTGTAAATATTTTTTTATTTTTTGTAACTTAGTTCTTTTTTATTTTTGTACTTTAGTTAGTTTATTTAATTGTATTTATTTGTAGGTATTGTATTTAATTAATTTATTGATAGTGTAGTGTTAGGTTTAATTGTAGATAATTGTAGGTATTTTATTTAATTAATTTATTGATAGTGTAGTGTTAGGTTTAATTGTAACTTAGGTTAGGATTTATTTTACAGGTAATTTTGTAATTATTTTAACTAGGTAGCTATTAAATAGTTATTAACTATTTAATAGCTATTGTACCTGGTTAAAATAAATACAAAGTTGCCTGTAAAATAAATATTAATCCTAAAATAGATACAATATAATTATAATTTATATTGTAGCTATATTACGGTTTATTTTACAGGTAAGTATTTAGCTTTAAATAGGAATAATTTATTTAATAAGAGTTAATAAGAGTTAATTTATTTCGTTAGATAAAAATTATATTTAATTTAGGGGGGTGTTAGGGTTAGAGTTAGCTTTAGGGGTTAAAAAATTTATTAGAGTAGCGGTGAGCTCTGGTCGGCAGATTAGGGGTTAATGCTTGAAGTTAGGTGTCGGCGATGTTAGGGAGGGCAGATTAGGGGTTAATACTATTTATTATAGGGTTATTGAGGCGGGAGTGAGGCGGATTAGGGGTTAATACATTTATTACAGTAGCGGTGCGGTCCGGTCGGCAGATTAGGGGTTAATAAGTGTAGGTAGGTGGCGGCGACATTGGGGGCGGCAGATTAGGGGTTAATAAATATTATGTAGGTGTCGGCGGTATTAGGGGCAGCAGTTTAGGGGTACATAGGGATAACGTAGGTGGCGGCGGTGTACGGAGCGGCAGATTAGGGGTTAAAAAATTTTAATAGAGTGGCGGCGATGTGGGGGGGCCTCGGTTTAGCGGTACATAGGTAGTTTATGGGTGTTAGTGTACTTTAGAGCACAGTAGTTAAGAGCTTTATAAACCGGCGTTAGCCCAGAAAGCTCTTAACTACTGACTTTTTTCTGCGGCTGGAGTTTTGTCGTTAGATTTCTAACGCTCACTTCAGCCACGACTCTAAATACCGGCGTTAGAAAGATCCCATTGAAAAGATAGGATACGCAATTGACGTAAGGGGATCTGCGGTATGGAAAAGTCGCGGCTGGAAAGTGAGCGTTAGACCCTTTCCTGACTGACTCTAAATACCAGCGGTAGGCCAAAACCAGCGTTAGGAGCCTCTAACGCTGGTTTTCACGGCTACCGCCAAACTCTAAATCTAGCTGATGGTAAATCAGGTCAGTTCCTTAGACAGTTGGAAATATTTATCATCCACTATAGGTAATTATAAGATGTATCATTCATGCACTGTTTATAAGACCATTTGTAGCTAACCTTACTGGTTCTAATTTTCTGTTTTCATCAAAGCCTTAAAGGGTCTTTCAGTTTGGAAAGTTGACAGTTTTGCCTTGTCAGTGATGAGCCGTACAACACAGGTGGGCTTTCTGGCAAAATAGAAAGCAAAGTAACATGACTTTTTGATACTGCGATTACATGTGCTCTGTAAATGAGTTTGTTTGAAATGCCATCTTGTCTTGAAGAGTGGCAAGCAATGATGCAATATTTTGTTATTGAATTAATTCGATTTTTTTAATATTAAGAAAATATAGAGAGGGAAGTTCTACTAATTTGGGAACTTTATTAAATGACAATACATGAAAACTATTAAATATTTTCTTAATTAAATGTTTGGGTTTATTCCAATCTAGTGAATCATGTTTTATGGCTCCAAATATGCCATTTTTTAATCATATGAACTAACACAATGCAAAGTAAAACAATTCTTGTATTGAAAAATTGTTATATTCACTATCAGAAAAGTAACCCATACGATGCATGGAGAGCAGACTTTGGCGATCACAAGCCTCCCGACCACAAGTTATCGACTAAACATAAACAACAAAATCAACACATAAAAATTAACATGCAAAGGCACTTGATAAATACTCAACACACACAGAATGACCAATAACGTACATTAGATAAATGATAACAATATTGGCTACCAAACCAAGTATGCTTGGACTGAAAAATCATATAGTGCTGTCCATGCCATAAACATACATGGTTCTCCAAAATGTTTCATATACAAAAGAGCAGCAGTTAAAGAAATCAATTTTTTTCTTTCATGGTTTAGATAGAGCACTGACTGTTTTTCAAACCTGTCATCACGCCTCCCCAACAGGCCAGATTTTCAGGATTACCTTGGACGAGAGCAGGCAAAATAACCATGTTTACTAATCAGCTGATAATTTCACCTGTGCTCTAGGTCAGATATCTTCAAAATATGGCCTGCTAGGGAGGTGTAAGGACAGGTTTGAAAACCAGTGAGATAGAGCATACCTTTTTAAACAACTTTCCAATTTACTTCTATTATCCAATTTTGTTTTCTTGGTATCCTTTCTTGAAAAGCATGCCTAGATAAGCTCAGGGGTAGTAATGCATGACTAAGAGCTAGCAGCTGATTGGTGCATGCACACATATGTCTCTTGTAATTGGCTTACCCAATGTGTTTAGCTAGCTCAGAGTAGTGCTCTACTGCTCCTTCAAATTTGATAATAGAAGTAAATTAAAAAGTGGTTTAAAATTATACGCTCTCTCAACCATGAAAGATTTTTTTGGGGTTTCTGTTCCTTTGAACATGTTAAAATATTTTTCAATGAAGAATTCTTAAATAAAATGTGTTAAAGCATTTTATTATCACACTATTGCTTGATATAAGTGTGGGGTTAACTCCTGCAAAGGAGTTAAACTCATAGTGAAAGTCAACTAAGAAGCAATGCATTACTGGGACCTAGCTCATCACATCTGGTGAGCCAATAAGAAGAGGCATGTGTAGACACCAATCACCATCTAGCTTCCAAATAGTGCATTGTTGTACCTACCTAGGTATGCTTTTTTCATAAAGACTACAAAGAGAACAAAGTAAATGTTAACTGACGTAATTTGAAAAGTATCAATGTTTGAATGCTCTATTTGACTCATTTGAATTTCGACTTTCATGCCCCTTTAAATGTAAAATGATTCTAAAATTATACAAGAAGTACATGATTCTGGGTGTCTACAGCTTACTAGGGACAACTGCCACTGAATTTGGCAGTTGATGTATTTAGAACAAGAACATCCAAAAAAAATGAGAATGATAGTTTTTGAAACATCCTCTTTTATATAGAACAGAGACAATATTTGAGTGGCATGTCCTTTTAAATAAAATGCTCATATTTTTCTTTTTAATGACCTCATGGAAAGGACACTCAAAATGTTTTTGGTTTTTATTTGAGCTGTATATTTTAGGGATTTTTTTATCTCAATTTCTTTGTTTTTCCCTAGCATATGCAATATCTGTTGTGTATATAGACTGTCTTGGTATCAAGACTTATGAGATTGCCACCTAGTGTATTTTTCATGTTATGCAAGTACATTTTGCCATCTGTGTTTTTTTATTTTTTTTTTAAGTGATGTAAACTAAGAATCATTTAAACTGAAATATGAAATCTTGGTTGAATAAATGGTATATTAGTACCATTACTTTAATATAAAATCATTCCTCAAGGGGATAATAATGCTCTGTGGTTATCCTCTTCTCCCCCACCATTGCCAGCCCACTTTGAATAAAGCTTTTTTTTTTTTTTTATATATATATTTTGCTATGTTTATTTTTTTTATTTTAACACAGTAGAGAATCTAGGGAGAAGTTATACTTGATATGAGAACTTTACTCTTGTTCTGGAAAGGATATGAACACTTGTATTATTACTTGTGGCATACAGCATTATATCATGGAGAAAGAGGTGGTAATATCTTGATTACCTTTTGCTTTGTAGTGCTGGTATTCCGATTTAGTTATAAACTGTATTTGTACTGTTTCACACCAAACAGTATCACTAATGAGGCTCTCACAATATTACTACTCCATTAATGGTTGCCTTTCAGTTAATAAGGAATGCCACCTTCCTTTAAACAGTGTAACTTTTCAAGGCAAGAGTTTATATGAGTAATTTATTTTGTAGGTAGGTACCGCCTTTAAGAAAGCCTAAATCTGATTACATTGTTCTTCTGCAAAGGATGAATCTTGGCTTTGAAAAAGCCATTTGGAGACCAGAATAAAACAGCACACATATACTCATGGTTGTGTGCATGAATATGGAGAGTCTGTCAACAGGTAAGTAAGACCCTTCCTGGGTTATTGAAGACGTGGAGATGATCAGTACAGATCATGAGTGAATCCTTAGAGGTAAGAATGTCTTCTTAAACCAATATTAATAATTTTGTGACCCTTACCTTTAAGGGATTGAAAGGTCAAAACTGAAATGTGCATAGGTGCATTTAAATTGTAAATAAAAACATTTTTCGATAGACTTCCAATAGCATTCTGGTAAAAGTTATTACAGGCTTTCAGCAGCATATATATGCTGTGAGGGCCATGTGCCGTGTTTGAATACTGACCAGCCCTCGAAGCATATGTGCACATTCCAATTTTTACCTTTCTATCCCTTTAAGACCATTACACATAATTTACATTATAAATTGCATCTCCTTCAGTGTGATCATGTTTATGAGTTCCCACTGCTCTTATGAGCATCCTGCTTTTAGACCAAGGGGGCCAAGTATTGTAAGGGCACTGAGGGAGCACTTGGGCTTGCCATTTATTGGCAAACAACTGTAACTATTCCTCCATTTAATGTAGTAAATATTTGCAGATACTTTTATGTGAGTGGAAGCCAGCTAGTATTCACTGTTATTTTTCTGTACATTGTTTTGTGGTAATGCCCTAGTGGATTTTTTTTATTTAGGTTCTGATTAGTAAAGTCACAGATATTCATACAATACAAAACCAGCTATGCAATTGAAAATCTCAATGCTGACAATGCATTTATGCAGGTACATCACTATATTTAGGGATGTGCATTTGGCAGTTTCGTGAGGTAACGGATGAGGAAGATGGCGGCCACCAGCATCATTCGGCACTTTTCAAAGACTGATTACCTTAATGTGAATGTGCACTTGGACTTGCCATTTATTGGCCAAAAGCCTCCATTTAATGTATTATTTGCAGCTACTTTTATGTGAGTGGAAGCCAACTAGCCTTTGCTGTTGATTTTCTGTACATAGTTTTGTGCTAATGCCCTGGTGGTTTTTGTTTTTAATTTTATTTTTGAGGTTCTGATTTACATACAACACAAGTCACAGGTGATCAAACAATACAAAATCAGCTATACAATTGAAAACCTGAATGCTGATAAGAATACATTTATGCAGGTATATCACTATTATAAGGGATGTGCCATTGGCAGTTTTGTGAGGAAACAAAATGGGGAAGATGGAGGCCACCAGCAGGATTTGGCTCTTTTTAGAGACAGATTTCTTCTTGTGGATGTGCAACACACTAAGATCTGAATTTGAACAAATCTTAGAGTGTTGCACTTTCAAAAAAAGAAAACAGTCTCTGAAAATAAGCGAATGCTGCTAGTAGCAGCCATCTTCCCCATTCGTTTCCTCACGAAACTACTAAATGTACATACCTTACTATTATATTGAGATATATACAGTATATATATATACAGTATATATATATATCCCAGGACATACTTGAATACGAGAGAAATCTCAATGTATCCTTCCTGGTAAAATATTTTATAAATAAATAAAATAAATAAATAAATATATATATATATATATATATATATATATATATATATATATATATATATATATATATATATAAATACACATATACATACAAACACATATACTGGATAAAAATGACATTTTTTAACTATTGGAAGAGAATTGCAAATCTCTTTACAGAAAGAACTAGAGCATAAAACCAAACAGAAAGCTTCTATACTTTAACTCTAATCTTATACATAAGAAGATCTCAATTGCAAGATGGATCCCTTTTTAAAATATTGCCATTATTTCAATGCTTTTAACATTGGGGCCTAAGTGAGAGCAGGAGCAAACGCTACCAGATTTTTCGATGGACAGATCTAAGTCAATGCAGGCATACTATAGGCATCTTACTTTTCAAACTGCAGCAATACTTAAAGGGACACTGTACCCAAATTTTTTCTTTTTCGTGACTCAGATTGAGCATGAAATTTTAAGCAACTTTCTAATTTACTCTCCTATTATCAAATTTTCTTCATTCTCTTGGTATCTTTATTTGAAATGCACGAATGTAAGTTTAGATGCCGACCCAATTTTGGTGAACAACCTGGGTTGTCCTTGCTGATTGGTGGATAAATTCATCCACCAATAAAAAAGTGCTATCCAGAGTACTGAAACCAAGAAAAGCTTAGATGCCTTCTTTTTCAAATAAAGATAGCAAGAGAATGAAGAAAATGTGATAATAGGAGCAAATTAGAAAGTTGCTTAAAATTGCATTCTCTATCTGAATTACAAAAGAAAACAATTGGGTTCAGTGTCCCTTTAAAAAAACAAGGATCATCTGTGGAAGTACTGCTACAGCCTCATCCCACTCCAGACCACACCTGCAGTGTCCAGGTTGTCTTGTGAAACACTCTGCACGCTGAGGAACTTATGGCCTCTGTGATGCTCCTATTGGTAGTGTAGTGGACTCCCTGGAATATCACTCATCTCCAATTTGCTCCCCAAACCTCATTTGCTTAGAAACACTAAGAGTTATCTTATCCCTTCAGCAGATACAGATTAGAGGGCAGAATACAAAAGGTGTCTCTATGACTTCATTGCATCAACATTATCGATTGTGCTCTGTACCTACATCTGCCTAATCTACATTGTGTCTCTCCATTAACAGCAGAGTAGGAACTGTGAAAGACAGACCCGTAAGGCCAACCAGGCTCTCCTCAAAGCCTTCTAGAGACAGGTCAATCAACACACCACCAGTCTGACTCTTATAGCTCTCCATATATTTAAGTAAGATGAGGCCAAACTCAGTAGTACTTGTCTCTTTGATAACAGTTTAAAATGGAGTTGAACTCCAATTCTAAACCAGAGAAACACTAGTAGATTTCTCAAAAAGGCTTTTTAACAAGCCTTTGGATTCTAAGCTTGAGAGCCTCTCTAACTATAGCTCATTCTGCATAAAAGTGCATCTACAACTGATTGTGCTCAAGGGCAGGCCGCTTTGCTACTCTACTTTTGTTTGTCAATTTAAGTGTAGTAATGTGCAATGTATAGTCTTACTATATTGTACCCTTATGATTGTAATGTACCTTTGTATAGCAGTGTAAAATTTTGGCGCTTTATAAATAAATGATAATGCGTCAAGAGGACTCAAGAAAGCTTGTGGATTGGACTACTTTGCCCATACTTTAGCTGTACATTGTTAAAAGCTAATCAAGCATTCTAATGATTGCGTCAGCTGTAAAACTTGGTGGATTGTTTCTTCCAATTTGCAGTGGGATTAGCTTCCTGGGTCACTGGATGTGGATACAGATTTACTGAATGTTATTGGTGAAAAACAACCAGTTTATTCTAAATTGTCTGCCAGTAATACCAGATTTGTACTCAGTATGCTCTGAGAGCAGTTCTTTGTAATGTTTTGTTTATATTTTTCTGAATCCCCAAAACAGCTAGAGCCACGATTAAAGGTGCAGGCAAACATTCATTAGTAAAAAGCCACCTTTGAATGCAGAATTTAGGTACCCAAATATTGGAGAAGCTGTGAAGGAGCACTTGATTTGGGTTTGTCATACCATAGCCAATAGCTATAACTAATCCTCCATTTTATGTTTTTGATATTTGCAGCTATTTGTATGTGAGCAAGTAACAGCTAGTCTTTCCGGATACCATATAGCAGAGGCTGATAGCAGGCAGCATAAATCTGCACATTTGGTCTCAAAAGAAACTATCATTACAGCTTCTAATTGGCTGTAGCGCTCTGCTTCTTGAAGACAAAAAAGAACTGAAGAGCTAGGAGTACTACATGTAAAATAAGTACGTTTTTTCTTGCATGCAATTAAAGGGACAGTACACTGTAAAATTGTTTTTCCATAAATGTATTTTAAATGACTTGTTATACCAACTGCAGGGTATAAAATATTTGAGAAATTGCATTTTCGGGTTTATTTGTGTATCTGAAGTAGCTGGTTTTGTGCATTGAAACCACAGCCTATTACAATGTGTTGAGCTTCAGGTAATATCAGATCTCATTATGTTATCACTTTCATGTACACAGACTTGCTTCCTTATCTTATATTTGTCTGAAACACCAACTCAATACATAGAGAGAACAATGGAAAATTATCATTTTATTACTTAACAATCATGCCCCTACACTGAGGATGTAATCTCTTCTGCTGGCTGTGTTTACTTAGGCTTGTCAATAGTGTATACGCCAGTATCAAAACTTTCAGTATAGGTTGGGAAACCACAAGCTAAATCAGCTATTTCAAATGCTGAAATATGAGTAAAGGAGCTACTTGCAACCAATTTAATACACTCTAGCAGGTATAAAGGATCATTGGGAATAATTTAAAGGGGAGAAAGTTTTTGGGTGAACTGTCCCTTTAACCCTTTCGTGACAGGGTTAAAGTGCCTACATCGGAACAACTGTTCCGATGTAGACAAATTGAAACTACGCGATCGTGCATACGATCGCGAGATTTCAATTATTGGATCGCATCTGGGGGGCGTCCCTACAATCCTAGGAACGCCCTCCAGACCGCGATTAAATCCCTGAAGCACAGAAGGCTTCAGGACAGCCGTTAGTTATGACGTTCCATTCCGTCATAACGGCTTTAAAGCCCAGTCTAATTATGACGGAATGGAACGGCATAACGGCTTTAAAAGGTTAAAGGAATGAAAGGTATTGAATATTTAGTTTTCAAAGGAACCAGTGTAGTGTCTCTGAGGATCTAGTGCTAAACAAAAATAGGATAAAGGAGATCCAGACAAGTACCTACATCTAGGACAAATAAAAAGTGAAAAAGATGTGACAAAAACCCTTGGTTCAGTGTCTATTTCCTTAAATGTAATACAGTGTATTTGTGACCCAAAATGACAAGTAACTGGCACTGTGTTCAGTTTATGTTTGCTTTAATATGAACATTTATGTGCATATATTCCATTTTCTATTTTGGTAGTGTAGATAATCACAGCAAGCCTTTTTTCTAGAATAAGACTTTTCACAATACGTACTTTAACAGTTTACAGATTAAGTTTTAATGGGAAAGGTTTGTTGTACATTTTCTTTAAGCATTTACTGATGTTTTTCCCCCCACCCAAAAACTTAATTTATATATATATATATACTAAATTAATTTCTACACTATGTATGTACTGAATTGAATAGTTTTGGGACTTATTTGCCTCCACTATAACGTTACCTCACACGTGGCACATTATTCGGGCAATAAACTCCTCACATGGGATTTCTGTTTTTTTACCTCATACTCCCTTTTAGCGCTCGCCACTACTTTTCTTGACTCACAATAGGCGCTTACTTTCCACACAACCAATTACTGAGCATTGATACTAATGCAAAAATGGCATTTTACCTAATAACAAACCAATTTTCTACATAACTAGCAAAGACCTAACCCTAAATGATACACATCAAAAGGTGTGAGCTTGTCCTAGTGATACATAAATACTGTGGGCGGCCCATACTGCTAAATGACAATCACCTACTTGCAGAGAGTGACCACTCACTGACAGATTGACAGATAATTTGGGGGGCGTGTTCTAATGTTGAGCTAATGACATCACTTTGTAGGCGGGACATTTTGTGATTGACAAGTATCTCTTCATAGGGAAGGGGCTTAAACAGTACTTCCTAAAGGATATTGTCATATGTCTATGGGCTGTCATGTCATTGAAAGACGGTCTGTTTAAGGGAGTGTAGGTTAATAACCACATAGGCGGGGCGTACAGTGTGAATGACATGCCTTTTCGCCTACCGCTTGGGTTTGGTTCAGACGTGAGCACGCTGATCACTGGGCGTGGTCTCCGTGATGTCAGGAGGTGGGCGGGGATTCCCGGCTTGGTGATGGCGGCTCCCGCCGGGAGAAGGAGCTGACAAGATTAAAGGGACTCGGTGGGACTTCTCGTATTGAAGGATCGTTCCCATGTATGTGTGTTTATATCTCATAGAAGTTCCAAAATAGTTATGTAATTAGTTTGTACAACCGGAACCTGCTGTCCTGTGCTGCCGCTTCCGGTCTGAGAAACTTTAGTACAAGTGCATAGAAGTGTCTGTAGAAGTATGTGCCGAAACGCAGGGCTAAGTATAGCGGCCACTTTCTTCACATCTATTTTTGACAAATGTACTTTTTCATATTTTGGACGTGGTTTAGTATAGAAATAACAGGAACATAAACTAACCAACTGGAGTGGCTAAATTTTAGTGAGGAGATAAACTGTGCATAAATTACCACTGACTGGAAGTAATAATTAATTTTAAAGTTCATATAGAATGTGCTTATTTACACGCATTTTATTAATTTTCACTTTTATGCTATGTAATGTTTGTGTGTGTACTTATTCCAAAACCCAAATATTATGAAATCCAAACTTTTTAATTTAATATTTTTTTCTGATGGTACTATACACTAGTATTAAAATGATTTAAAACTAGCTTTATGTTGCCTCTAATCTATAAGCTGTATTGATATGTAAATATTGCCTAATAAACATAAGAAGTTATTGTATACACTTGGTTCCATCCCCTTTCCAAACTGTCCGATTTTAAAGAAATAAATATTCCAAAATCCAAATCTATTTTTGGTCCCAAGAAGTTTGGATAAAGTGTTTTCTATCTGTGTGTATATATATATATATATATATATATATATATATATATATATATATATATATATATATATATATATATATATATAAATTTTACACACAGCGGAAGGGGCAAAGACCCCAACACATCACAGAATTAAGACATTTGCTGTGTTAAATCCAGAGAGTGTGACCTTGTTTTTGTACTTTTATATTATGCCTTCTTTGCACCCTGGTATTTGGATCAAGCAAATGAGTGCACTGACACTTGCACATAGAAATGAATAATATATTTACTACATACAAATGTAATTGTACCAAACTGACAAATTTCATAATAGGAGACTATTTCTATGTCATGACACTTTGACTGTTACTTTGTGAACAACCTCTGAGTTTTATATATTGCTGCAAAGTATTGTGTTGAATTATATTCATAATGTTGATTTCTTCCCCCCCCTCCCCCCCTTTCTTTCAGAATTTGATACTTGGGACATCCTCTAATAAACTGCCTTCTTAAGAAAACTCTTCAAGCAAATGAAAGTAAAACTACATTTTTACATGGTTGTATCTCAAAAAGTAACCAATCAAGCGCCAAACTATAAATTGTATAAATGGCAATTTAATTCATGAATATTTAAATCTGATGAATAGAATCTTGATGTGGCAAGTGTAAAGAAATCTATGCAATGAATGACGCATGTTACCTGCTTAAGGGATCTCCAGAGATGTGAACCAGCCCATTTTCTGGATTATTTATTTTTTATTTTTATAACCAGGTGTGATTAATGGTTACTCGCACAAGATTCTGCATCTTCTGATTTTAGGCTGATACCCACTAGTGGAAAGAGCACCAAATCTTATTGCTATTTGAAGAAAAAACAACCCACCCCCTCCCCAGTTCTCATAATAAACTTTATAAATAAGTGTTCACCATTTACCTACTCAAAAAAGAACTCAATAAAAAATCATTTGAAATTCTGAGCTTTTAAAGTGTCATTAACAGAAGAATCCAACTATTGTAATACATCATATGTTTGTGAAAAAAATTGAGCACAAAGCAACGTGGAAATCTCCTTTTTGGATATAGAATCTGCTGATTTTCAACTATAACTTCCAGACGGTTGTTCAATTTCATTTAACTTGTATATCTTGACACTGAGGCAGACAAAAAAGGATTTGAAAAGAAGTTAAATATCACAACGGTTAAGGAGAGTTCAATACTTTAAATTTTCATTTTGTTATGAAATTAAACCTTGTTGCATTGCAAGCATTTTTTTTTCTGGAGACAAAGAAGTTTTGCTGTTATGTTAGTTTGATTTTTTTTATATTTGCAGAGAAATTACACCTTGGTGCAACATACTCCCAAAGTAAATACGTTTTTACTGCCTGGTGATGCAGTATGTTTACTTATTTGCACCAAACTCCTGGCAAAATTCTGCAGCTGGGGCAAATCCTCTTAAAGGGTTAAAACATCTTTGAAATTTGAGAAGTCATAAAAGCACTGCTTATTATAATATAATTTCCTTTATGAAGAGGATGAATTAAATACAGGTGAGAAAATAAATCTTCAGTCTTCGTAGGGCTGGGAAATGTATTTAAAACCTAGGTTCTGTCTATGCATGTACTTCATTTTTATTGGGTAGGGAATTATTTATATCATGATGTATGCAAATAATACAAAATACAGTAGCACAAACTTGAATTTTTATTTTATATTTTTTGTTGCTTTGACATTCTAGGTTTCTCAAAACATTATTTATTAATTGATTTAAGAGAGTGTTGCTTTTTATTTACAGAGTACAATTTTTATTTTTTTTCTCATAGATTACATATGTTGTGTTATAATAAATGAATGTAGCATGTTGTAGTAATAGGGATCAGGAGTCTGCAGGATCATTTCCACACTTTCTGGCAGCAGTGGAAAAGCACAATTTTCAGCGGTCAATTGCAGAACAGGAAAGTAAATAGTTTTACTATGAGCAGTTGAACATTTGATGGGAAATGCTGTTTGTTTTTAGTTTAATGTTCTTTTATGTAAAACCTGTCAAAGTTGAAAGGCAATATGTTTGTCAACAATTTTGCAGTGGTCACTGGCAGACAACTCTCACAGCATATTAGTGAGTGGTGTAGCCCTGAAACAGATGAGTTTATTCACCACCTGAATGTGTTTAAGTGCATTTTACAATAACATGTTATTACAATAAATGTATGCAGGCTTAGTCCTTTTTAAAGCAGGAAGAACAGGCCCTATGTTATAACCATTTGTGAGGCATGCACCATTTTCTCTAAGTGGTAGAGTATTTAGCTTTGTCATTCTATTATTGGCATCAGGTACACATTTCAGAGTAATTGGTATATCTTTTTTTTTTTTTTGACGCCCACTATATGATTCATTCCCGATTTATCATATTTCATGCAGTTAGATCTCCCTGCACTTTGTTATATATATATATAGCAAAACAGGAAACAGCACTCTCTGGACTTAAGTATAAAACAAATTGTTTATTCGGTAACGTTTCGGGGAATGCTCCCCTTCATCAGACCATATATATATATATATATATATTCTATCTATATCTAATCTATCTCACACCACACACACACTTGTGTGAGAGATATGTATATGCACACACGCAGAATTTGACAAAACCAGGATACTATAGTACCTTGAATTTCATTGCCGGCTTCTAACATTAATTTGTCAGTATTTGGTGATGAGTGAGCAAGTTTCTGAGAAACTCGTAAAAGTTTATTGAAGAAAAAAAAAATTGCTTTAATATATCAACATTTTTTTTTTTGTAACACCAATTTAACAGTGAGAATTATCAATGGTTCTAAAATCTTAACAGACAAGTCATCATGTATATTGTTTTCCATGGATTCATTAATGTGTCTTCCTGTCTGGAACGGTCAGCACTATAATAGAATCTCTGTTTCTGACTTTCACTGGTAACTGTAGGTCCCCCTCTTCCAAACAATCCTGCGCCACAGGAGAGAAAAGAGGTCTAAGAAAAGAATTGTATATGTTTTATATACAGGAAAGTAAATGTATGCCAACCCTAAGTGGTGATGCAGCCTACCACTAAGTAGTTTAACATTTTTCTCATAGCAAGTATGACAAGTCTAACAGATTTAGACATGAATAGCTGAGGGTGTAGTGCCTGCACATGCCACTACACATTACTCTAATTCATGCAAGTCCTACATAAGTGCTAGGTCATTTTGTAGACACCACCATAAATTACACTGTCGTTCAACCACTGCTAGAATGTGGTGGGGGGAAGAGATCATTATGTATTTGCAAATCTGATAATTATCAAGGGCAGTAAAAAGTAGATGAATATTACTTTGAACAGGTAAAAACCCTTTTATCGAAACTGCTTGGGATCAAAAAAGGTTTGGGTTTTGTGTATGGGACAGCTTGGAGAAGGGATGGGACCAAGTGTAAACAGCAATAGTCATGTGAATTGGGCAATATTTACATGGCATAATGCAACTTATGCATGCAATATAAAGGTTGTTTTATTTCATTTTTTAATGCAAAGTACTATAGTCAATAAGGTAATAGTTGTTTGTTTTTAAATAAATACAGAAAACAAAAACAGTAGCCGCTAGAGTATAAGACCATACCTTTATTAATATAGCATGGGGATCCAAAAGTATGCATACTTCAGTATCACTGTGCTATATTATTGAAGGAATGGTTTTATACTCTAGCAGCTACCATTTTTGTTGTTTTTTTATTGACTTGTGGGCTTTGGCAGTGTCCCATGCTAGTTGACCTGAGTGTTGGTCTGATATTGATTGTGGATTAAATAAACATAGACTAGCATTTGCATTTTAGAACACACAAAAAACAGATACAGGCAGAGACGATTGTTGGGATGGTATTTTTTAATAATGAAAGTCTTGATTTCAGGATTTGTACCTGTATTTACTTATCCAGTCTTGGGATATCCCATAGAAAAAAATAGATTCATAATTTAAATATTAATCTCCAAAACTAAAAAATGCCCCCCCACAAATATTCTTTAAAAAAAAAAAAAAAATTCCCTCTAGTTGTGAAAAACTGTCGCATGCATTTTGATAAGAGGCAGCCTTCAAGGGCTTAGAAATTAGCATATGAGCCTACCTAGGTTTAGCTTTGAAATGAGAATACCAAGAGAACAAATCACATTTTTTGATAAAAATAAGAAAGTTGTTTAAAATGACATGCCCTATCTGAATCATGAAAGTTTAATTTGGACTCTACTATCCCTTAAGTATCAATTGCTCACTGACTGAGGACAACACGCAACTCCTATTGGTCCATGTGGACATGCCTCCACAATCGTAGAGATAAAAAAGTAAAAGCTTTTTGTATAGAATACCTTTCAGTAATTTTACTGTTCTCAGGCGTGGGCCTTTAAACATTTCCTTTTTGATTGTATTTGAGGTTAGTTTTGCTTGACTGTTAAACATTCCTGACTACCTGAGACTTTCTATTTCTTTTTTTTTTCTCTTTTTTCCCCACCACCTTTAGCTTGATATCTATAGCCATAAGATAGCTAAAGAGGCATAGAGTACAAAAAAAAAACTTTTAGCAAGCATTAAAGGCAATTAGGCAAGTTTTTTTTTTTTTAACGTGAATGTTTATCCAGCTGTCTTGGTGAACAGGTATAAAAACAAACCGCAGATGTTTTTTAAAAAAAATGTGTTTCTTTGTCCATATATTTAAGTTGATCATTGTTTAGTAAAGTTTATATAATCATTTTTCGACATATTTCCCCATTACAGTCTAGTCACATTTGATAAAGGATTGTGATTCTAATATTTTATTTTTTTTTCACTCACTAAAGCATGGTTTGAAAAATTTGAGAGCCACTCATGTTGATGATTATTATTATTTTTATTTTTTGGCTTCTAGATTTTTGGATTATTCTGCATTTGTTTCAGTGCAAACACACATTTTTTTTCTGATTCCTAAAAATGTTTGTCTCCTGGTTTTGGTGTACATTTGGCAACCATTGCTCTAATAAGGCTTGTTTTTTTCCCCCGATCGTGGTTAATTGACCCAACACTATTTTTAAAGAGTTTGTATTATGGATAGCTTGGCTGTATTATTTTTATGATATTTAATTTAAAATAACAACTGACCATAGTCAAATATGCTTTCATTTGAAGGGGGGTAGAGATCAGTAGTTCTAAATACTAGAGTTATAATTAGATTTTGGATAGCACTACCAGTAACACATGGGACAGGAACGTGATGTTGGGACAAGGATTAGAAAGGGAAAGCATTTCTAGAAGTAAGATGTAGGGTGCTACCAAAAAGAGAAAGAAGTGATCAGATATAGGGAAGAGAATAAAGGATTGAGAAAAATAGGAAGCAGTGAACAAATGATGGGTAATATGAGATGGGGTGAAATGAAACGGTGCATATAATTATCACATATATTATCTAAAAAAGGGGCTTATAAGGGAGTATGTAAGCAATCTCTTTTTATAAATCATCACTTGTAAAATCCAGGACTGTAACACCTAAAAGCACACACATTATAATGATGCACTGCAATTTCAGCCGCAGAAACATTTTGGCCGAAAATTGCATTTTGGGTTATTTCATTTTTTGTTTTTTTGCCTGTTATTTTTGGTAAAATTATTGTGTAGCTTATTTCAAATTTGATGCTAGCCTTGAGCTGCTGCGGTTTGAGTTAATTTCTTGACTTACTGTTTTGCATATAATTTTCTATGACTATACTTTATTTGGATGATTGGTTAAAAAAAACAAAAAACTTAAATCCGATTCTGTTACACAGAACTAAGTAAAGAATAATACAGTATATTTAATATTGTTTTAAGTAGGGATGCACCAAAATTTGTCGCAATTATTGTGTAGCGCATTGTTTTGTTATTTTTGTCCACCTTTTTGTTACTTTTCAATAAGTGTGGTTATTTTATTGGCTTGCAGGTTTTCAATTCAGATTCATTCATTAAATAGTCTAATTATGCACACACAAAAAATACAGAAAGCAGTATTTTATTACAAAGGGGACATTTCTGGGAGCAAGTCCCCTTCATTAGACTAAAATAGAGTGCTGGAAATTTCCACTAGTCGTGGGTAAGTAAGAAATTTGATTTTTCCTTTCTTTGAGTGTTTTATAGTAACTTTTTATATTGGTCTTACTCTTCACTAGTACATTTTCACCCTGACTTGTAAACTATAGACAGATATATATATATATATATATATATATATATATATATATATATATATATATATATATATATATATATATATATATATAATCTCAGTATCCATTATGTTTTCTACATATTGTTGATTTCTACATCTTTATCACATGTTGCAATTCCTGGCAGTGTCACACTGTTTGGAAAGTGACTGTATCACTTGGCATGCACCAGGAGTGTCCTCTCGCACACACTTCATGCTGACAGAAGCACAGCTCTTTACTGGGTATATATAGCTGAGAAGTGGGGGAGGAGTGAGAGAGAATTAGAACAGGAGAAGCTTTGGAGTGTAAGAAAGGGTCGACCAGAGACAGGGGAAAAAATACATTGTAAGATCATGTTTAACAGAAGGAGGGAATGGAGATGAGATGGAAACAAGCAGACTTTGCATGTGTGATAATGTACGAAGCAATGGATTGAATTGGAGCAAGGGTGTGATCTGTTTCATATCTGAGGATTCTGAGCAAGAGGAAAATTCTTGAAATATTTGTGCATTGGGGCAAGAATTTAAAGCTGAACCTGCCATGCACTGAGTGATCTCAGACTTAAAACCCCTCCTTTGTTTATCCCCTTGGCTGCCAGACAGAACTGCATCCCTTTGCATATTATGGCTTAATAAGCCACTTTGGAAACAGCAGAGTTAACTTGTCTGATAGCATCTTAAAGCATTCCACATCCAAATTTGAGACCAAAATATTGTACTAAAAGCTTGGAATGTGTTTGCGTTTCATAACCACTAATACAAAACAATGGTCAGAACACTTTTGCTTTTAAAAGAGTGTCCCAAGGGAATGGTTGTTGTAAATTAACATAGACTAAATATTAAGAATATAAATTAATGACCAGTTAATGTCCTAGTTTTTGCAAATCTTTAGTGTTCACAAACAAAATCTAGAAGAAATTAGTAATTATGTGTTAAAATTTTATCTTTGCAATATCATTATTTTAATGTTTATAACTCTTAGCACCTGTGTTCACTGTTCATTTTCTGATCCAACTTTTATATTAAAGTGATATGAAACACAAAAAAAATCTTTCATTATTCAGATAGAGAATACAATTTAAAACAACTTTCCAATTTACTTCTAGTATCTAATTTGTTTCATTCTTTTGATATCCTTTGTTCAAAAGCATATCTAGGCTCAGTATTTGCTGATTGGTGACTACACATAGATGTGTCGTCTGATTGGCTCACCCATGTGCACTGCTATTTCTTCAACAAAGGATATCTAAAGAATGAAGCAAATTAGACCATAGGTGTACATTGGAATATTGTTTAAAATTGTGTTCTCTATCTGAATCATGAAAGAGAATTTTTTTGGGTTTAATGTCCCTTTACGTAAATTTGCAAACTACTTTTTTCATGGAATATTTAACACTTTTGTAAGGTATCCTGTAGGGTGGATGCAGCATATAGGAAATATTTTCCAGCCCCACCTTATTAAACAATAGGGTGTGGATTTTCCTGAACCCATTTTGCTAAATAAGCAGAATGAACAACTATGGACAGCTGGTCATGCTACTTTATTAAACTGTTAAAGGGATAGTCAACACCAGAATTTTTGTTGTTTTAAAAGATAGATTATCCCTTAATTACCCATTCCCCACTTTTGCATAATCAACACAGTTGTAGTAATACACATTTTACCTCTGAAATTACCTTGTTTCTAAGCCTCTGCAGACTGCCCCCTTATTTCAGTTCTTTTGACAGACTTGCATTTTATCCAATCAGTGCTCACTCCATGGTAAATTCACACGCATGAGCTCAATGTTATCTATATAAAACACATGAATTAACGCCCTTTAGTGGTGAAAAACTGTCAAAATGCATTTAGATTAGAGGTGGCCTTCAAGGTCTAAGAAATTAGCATATGAACCTCCTAGGTTTGACTTTCAACTAAGAATACCAAGGAAGCAAAGCAAAATTGGTGATAAAAGTAAATTAGAAAGATTTTTTTCGCTAAGGGAAAAAATATCAAAACAGACTTTAAGAATAAACCTTTTGAAAAAGTTTAGTGCTTTTTGTTTTGTTTGCGTTTTTTTTAAAAAAAATTTTTAACTGCAGTGTTCTCCCCAGGACCTTTTTAGCTGGTGCACCACCCGGCTAATTTTACTGCCCTTCCGGCTACAATTTTAGCCAATATTATGCTAAAATGAGCTAATATTAAAAATATGCCATTTTTATTCTACAAATTATCATTAAATACCTATGTTAAATTATGCAATTAATTTGTGCTTTCGATAACAGAAAATGATATAATATTAGAAAATATTACACTGCCCCCACCTGGCCACTTTATAATGCCTCCCGGCTGGCAACATTTTCTGTGGAGAACACTGAACTGGTTGTTCTTGTGCTGCATAAACTTACTTTTCTTGTGGAGCTTTGTCCTTAGCTTCCAAAGGTAACAGTGGACACAAAACATATCACCTTTTAACTTCAGTTAAAATGAAAACCACATTTAGGGCTAGATTTATCAACGCTGAGGCGTACAGGGGCGCGTATACGCGACCCTGTACACCTCAGCTCGTCTGTGGCGGGGCGAAATTACCCGCAGGTAATTAACATTGCACACAATTTTGCGCTCGCGTGCAATCCCGCCCCCTGCCCGCGCACAGCCAATCACGCGCGGGCAGGAGCTGTCAATCTCCTAGGTCGGACTCGACCGAGGAGATATAATTTCGCCACAATAGAGGTGGCGAAGATGTTAGGGAAGCAGCGGTCTGGTGACCGCTGCTTGATAAATCACGGCAAGCAAGTTCTTGTGAGAACTTGCTGCCGCAGGGACTTGATAAATCTAGCCCTTAATGTTTTCATACAAAATATTTAATTGTTGCTTTTTCATGCACATTAGAAAAGGGACATTGTTCTCAATGATCTATTTTACTTGCTGGACTGTAGTAAATTGTTTACAGATAACTTCTTTACTAGGGATGTGCATAGGCAGGGATACAAAGGGTAAAAAGTTATTTCAAGTGACAAATTCATGGTAATGAATAGGATTGTGCATTCAATAGTTTTCTTAGCTGCCAAATGCGGAAGAAGTCTGCCACTCGCTTTTGCATTTGGATATTTTCAGAGCTGAATTAGCCTAAGGAAACTGCTGAATGAACATCCCCTTTTCTTTACCTTGGTTTTGTCACTTGAAATAAGTTTTTTACCTGCTGTATCGCCACCTATAATGAAAATGTCAATGCTTAAAGGGGCATGAAACCCATCAAGTTTTAAACAACTTTTTTAAGTCTCTCAAATTGTTTTTGTGTCATGGTATCTTTTGTTGAAAAGCAGGAGCAGCATGTCTGGAGCACTATATGGCAGCAGTTTTGCAAGAGCGCTAGATGGCAGCACTTTTTCCTGCCATGTAGTGCTCCAGACACCTACCTAGGTATCTCTTTAAAGGACCAGTCAAAACAGTAGATTTGCATAATCAACAAATGCAAGATAACAAGACAATGCAATAGCACTTAGTCTGAACTTCAAATGAGTAGATTTTTTTTTTTTCTGACAATGTTAAGTTATGTCTTTTTTCACTCCCCCTGTACCATGTGACAGCCATCAGCCATTCACAAATGCATACACGTACCATGTGACAGCCATCAGCCATTCACAAATGCATACACATTTATTCTTGCACATGCTCAGTAGTAGCTGGTGACTCAAAAAGTTTAAATATAAAAAGAATGTGCACGTTTTGTTAATGGAAGTAAATTGGAAAGTTGTTTAAAATGGCATGCTCTATCTGAATAATGATAGTTTAATTTTGATTGAGTGTCCCTTTAATAAAGAATACCATGGGAACAAAGCAAAATTGATAATAGAAGTACATTGGAAACTTTTGTAAAATTGTTTGCTCACGTACGAAAATCTTTGGGCTTCATATCCATTTAAGAAGCTTTAGGGGAATAAAATCACACTCCTAGTAGAGGGTTAGACATGGGGGTACTAAAATGTTCATTTTCTCTCCATTGTTTTCAAAGTATTGGTCTCAGCTGTGTTATAGTGAGATATGATATAGAGGAGTTTGTATAACCATAGATATTTAAGATGAGGTCTACTCTCCCTGCAAACTCGGCCCATTTCATTGGGTTGTGGTTACAATTAGCATAGACAGCATAATATAAAGGAGCAGTTTCTCATGTATTATATTTTGCAGCGGGTATAAAAATGTCAATGTAAACACATTAAAGGGATATGAAAGCCAAATGTTTTTTTTCATGATTCAGATAGAGCACGCAATTTTAAGCAACTTTCTAATTTACTCCTATTATAAATGTTTCTAAATGTAGCCACCAATCAGCAAGCGCTACACAGGTGCTGAAACAAAATGGGCTGCCTGCTAAGCTTACATTCCTGCTTTTTAAATAAAGATACCAAGACAACAAAGAAAAAATAATAGGAATAAATTAAGTTTATTTAAATTGCATGCTCTATCTGATTTATAAAAAAAAAATGGGTTTCATATCCCTTTAAGGGGAAACTATTTTACAATCCTCTGTCCCTTTTACCTTTCACATTAGTTAATTCTTTCATAGTACTCCAGTGTTCCTGTGCTGAATAAACCCCATAATTTTTATTAGACTTTTCCCTCTCCACTTTTAGAATGTTGGGGTTGTCTCTATCAGCCATTCAGCAATGACTAAAGTATTCAAAATGGATTTCTTTCTGTGTTTAATTTAGCCATATATAACTTTTGTTAACCTGCTTAATTTGCCCCTCTTTTGTATTTTTTTTCACTCGTATTCACACTATCCTTTCTATTTTCTTCCTTGCAGTTTTCTGATCCATCTACAAGTGACAGTAAATTGTTATCAAGATGGCGGGAGCCTCAGTAAAGGTGGCTGTCCGGGTCCGGCCATTTAACACAAGAGAAATCACACATGATGCCAAATGTGTCATCCAGATGCAAGGAAACACAACCTGTGAGCAGCCATCTTTTTCATTGTTATGCATGTGTCTGCCTCTATTCATTATTAAAGGGACAGTCAACACCAGAATTTTTGATTAAGAAGAAAGATAATCCATTTTTATTACCCATTCCCCATCTTTGCATAATCAACACTGTTATAGAAATACACTTTTTACCTCTGTTATTACCTTGTATCTCTGCCTCTGCAGACTGCCCCCTTAGTTCAGTTCTTTTGACAGACTTGCATTTTAGCCAATTGGTGCTCACTCCACGGTAACTTCACGTGCATGAGCTCAATGTTATCTATATGTAACACATGAACTAATGCCCTCTAGTGGTCAAAATGCATTCAGAATAGAGGCAGTCTTCAAGGTCTAAGAAATTAGCATATGAACCTCCTAGGTTTAGCTTTCAGCTAAGAATACCAAGAGAACAAAGCAAAATTGGTGATAAAAGTACATTGGAAATACGGTTACTTTTTTTTTAATGTCATGACAGTTTACCAAGCACAATACAGACTAATGATTTTAAGATCGCTTCTTTATAATTATGAACTGTATCTCAAAAGACATTTTGAGATACAGTTCATAAAACAGTTTTATGTGCTTGTTGTCACAAAGTGCACAGAACATGTTTATAAATAAAAATATTACAATAACATATATTAATAAAAACAAAACTAAATAAATGACAGCTGCGACTGGAAAGCTACAATTTAAAGGAGTGATTACTGGATGCAAATAGGTTGTAGGGTGCCTATATAACTCATCAATCTGACATTTGTTCTTAATACAAAGTAATTTAATTCAGAAAATAATATTGGAAGGAGTATCCCAGTAATCCCCTTTGAGAAAAATGGGGCATTCGTATTCTACTGACTTAACAGAAAATAGGGCTGGTCTTCATATTTTTTTTTGCAGGGCTGCTTTTTATTCCCAGTTCATCCCTGGCTAAGGATGTTCCTCAAAGTACAGTATGTTTTGAGCATAATTGTGCAAGATGAGAACTAGCAGTATAACAGGCAATCTAGCAATTAGAATATTTTTTCAAAAGTTAGTGGCAAGTTCTTATTAAGGAACATAAGCATCTCTGCATGTTCAGCTATAAGTCTGTTTCTGCTATCAGCAAGGATGTTTGACACTAAGCTGAACAGTTTCACTTTTCAAACTACTGCATGGGTCAAAGATATTTTTTGGCAATTAAATCTCAGTTTATTAAAGTGAAGGTCCATTTTGATGAATGAATTAAATTGTTCACTTCTGTTCTACCAATACAAATTGCTGTTATTTGTATTATTGTACATCAGAGCAGTGCTCCAAAAGCTGCTACTTTACAGCTGGAAGCCTACCTGGGAGAGATCACTGTACCTCATTCAGACAAACCCCTGAAGTACTGGGCAGTTAAAATGAACGTCCATTTTGATGAATTAGTGCCCGGTTTTTAATAAACCTATTAAAAACAAGGGCACTTTAATTCATCAAAATTGACATTTCACTGTTTTCTTCAAAAACGTACCTTTTTAATCCTGAATGCCGCTACAGCGATTCCCCCGGCCGTTGGAAGCCTGTGCAGACGTCAGAAATGACGAATCGGGCTTCCTACAATCATAGCTTCCCCCCTGGGGGAATCTTGGCCTGATGCAACGCTGTGATTAGAGAAAGCCAGATTTGTCATTTTGGACCCACGAAGACGGCTTGCGACGGTCGGAGGAAGTGCTGGAGCGGCATTCAGGATTAAAAAGTAAGTTTCTGAAGAAAACAGTGAAATGTCAATTTTGATGAATTAAAGTGCCCTTTTTTTAATAGGTTTATTAAAAACTGGGCACTAATTCATCAAAATGGACCTTCACTTTAACTGCCCAGCAGGGCCGCCACTAGAAATTTTGGGGCCCCTGACATAACCATTGATCAGGGCCCCCACCCATGTGCAATTTTTGACCAAGTGACTAAAACGTATATGCACTTTATTCTTAAGTGTCTATTTAAACTTGGAAATGTTGTAAAGGTAGTAACATACACAGACACACTCATACACTGAAACACACACACACACACACACACACACACACTCACAGATAAGGATTCACATATAGACACTCTAGCAGACACGCAAAGAAACACACTCAGACACCCAAACAGACACTCAGCACTTGTTTACATTGACCTGACAAGTAATAAGGTAAACTATAGTTTTGTAAAAAAAAAAAAAGAGATTTAAAAAAACAAAATACGGAGTTCTGATTATCTTTTTGTAAAGGAAGATGCCAAATAAATGACAACAGCATGCAGTGGCTGAAAGGAAGGGCCCTGAACTGCCTAAACAATAATTTAAAGGTTAAATGGTGGATTGGTGACTTCCGGAAAGGTCTCGTTAGTCTCAAAGTCTGTAGAAAGATGTGAATAATAAGTAGTAAGGTAAAAATGTCCTAAAAAGGAACAGACAATGGACACACACACAAACTCAAACTTGCACATACACCCAAGGAAACACCGACATAGACAGCCTCAGAAAACACAGAAAGACATACACACACCTTCACTGAGACATCCACTGTAAACACACAGACCTACACACACTTTCACAGAGACACCCACAGAAAACACACACCCTCACAGAGACATCCACAGAAAACACAGACATACATACACACACACACACACACAGAGGCATCCAGAGAAAATACACAAAGACAAACATACACACACCCTCACAGAGACACCCATATAAAAAGCTCAAAGACATATGCATACACCCTCACAGACATCCACCGTAAAATGCACAAAGACATAAACACCCACCCTCACAGAGAGACCCACAGAAAAAAATACATACACACTCATAGAGACACAAATCAAATCACAAAGACAGAAACACTCACAGGAGGAAACATGTATGCACCTTGCATCCCCTAAATCAACAGTGTGTGACGTGCATGATAAAAAAATTGCAGAAATTAAGAGATTGCTTTTTAAAGAATCATATTTTTAAATGTGCAAACAAAAATAATTCTGTGAATTCAAAATTGTACATTAATGATCTGGGTAGATGGCTAGATGAAGAAAAGTACTTTTAAAAGGTTGACATATGTTTGTTTCCCCATTTTCCCCAACCAAGAGCACCACTTCAAATATAGTGTACAAATGTTCCCATCTGTCAGCTGTACTTATGGATTTTGAAAAAGCTGTACTCTATATGGTCTTGGTGGAACCATAAGCTGTGTTACTCATACCATTTGGATCTGGTTAAATGCAGGATTTAGGCTTGTTGGTATGTATTGCAAAATTAAAGGGACACTGTACCCAAAATTTTTCTTTCGTGATTCAGATTGAGCATGAAATTTTAAGCAACTTTCTAATTTACTCCTATCATCATTTTCTTCATTCTCTTGGTATCTTTATTTGAAATGCAAGAATGTAAGTTTAGATGCTGGCCCATTTTTGGTGAACAACCTGGGTTGTCCTTGCTTATTGGTGGATAAGTTCATCCACCAATAAAAAAGTGCTGTCCAGAGTACTGAAACCAAAAAAAGCTTAGATGCCTTCTTTTTCAAATAAAGATAGCAAGAGAATGAAGAAAAATTGATAATAGGAGTAATTTAGAAAGTTGCTTAAAATTGCATGCTCTTTCTGAATTACAAAAGAAAAAATTTGGGTACAGTGTCCCTTTAAGTCAGCTGTAGTGTAAACTGAACAGTTTTAAGTTAACCTGTCTCATTTCAAACACTAAGCAATCTTAGTCTGAGAGTATAACATTTTATGCAGATGTACAAATCTTAGATAAAATGCCTCCTTGCATATAGAAAGTCCTTGCATAAAGGGCCAGTAAACTGGAATGTCCTCAATACCATTTGTGTATTGAGGAGGAAACCTTTCTGCATGGTTTTGAATATAGAATTCCTACAGCATTGTCAAATAATCATAAATACACTGCTGCTAAAAAAATTGTTTTTATGGACCCCTGGCCCCACCATACAACTACTACCACACTGAAGTTACAATCCGAAATTGCACAAAGAAATAAAAAACATTTGCTAAGTAAGTCCTACCTCCTCTGCAAATTAAAGTGATCTGCCGTCTGACTCACACTGTACAAACAAAGTGCCAAGTCAGTCTCACACTGTGCATAGTGGTTTAGTGCACACTCAGAAATCCTCTCAAATGCTAATACTTTACTCCTTGTAATAACATTTCCCATGCTCAATTAGCACCACTGGTGGCAGCTAAAATGTAAAAAAAATAATTTTTTTTTAGTTCTTGTTTCATGGGGCCCCCCTGGCCCATTGGGCCCCTAACAGGAGTCACCCCTGTCACCCACTGATGGCGGCCCTGCTGCCCAGTACTTGAGGTACAGTGATCTCTCCCAGGTAGGCTTCCAGCTGTAAAGTAGCAGCTTTTGGAGCACTGCTCTGACGTACAATAATACAAATAACAGCAAATTGTATTGGCAGAACAGAAGTGAACAATTTTCAGTTAAGTCTCCACTCCAGCTTAAAATGAAATGGGAACATGCAGTTTGAAAAACACCACATATGGCGTATGGGTAGGAATTGGAGGTATCGGTTTAACTATCGGTGCATTTGCATGAGTACCCTAATTTTAAATCATGAACGTTTTCTTTGGGACTTGACTGTCCCTTTAAAGAGCTGTTATAGTTGAAAAATATTAATGCCTTTTCCAAACCTCTGCCTCTTTAAAACAAAAACAAATTACACACAGGTTGATAAATAAATTCCTTCCTTTGAGCCCAGCCATTTTTTACCACTTAATGGCAAACACTTGTGCATTCAGCATTTTTGTTCAATGTAAAAGTTGACAGACTCTCGTAACGTTTAATTATTTTGGGCTCAAATTTATTCTTGCAAAAGTGAAGTACACTAAAATTTGTGCAATTCCAGATTTTAGTGTGCTTCACTTTCACAAGAAGAAATTTGTCTCTGAAAAGATCCGAACATCACAAAAGTCCACCTACTTCCGCATTCAGCATTGAATGAAAATGCATACAGTGTAGCCTTTGTTGAGCTCTTAAAGGGACAGTATACACCAATTTTCATATAAATGCATGTAATACACTACTATAAAGAATAATATGCACAGATACTGATATAAAAATCTAGTATAAAACCATTTAAAAACGCACTTAGAAGCTTCCAGTTTAGCTCTGTTTAAAGATTACTGGAACACCCACTGCAAGTGGGAAATAGCAGACAGTCTCCCCTTCCTCTGCATATGAAAAGACCATTTACACAAACAGAATCAAGCTGGTGTAGGTATACATTAGTATTCTCCTAAAACTTTGGGGCTTTGTTAGGAGTCTGAAAATCAGAGCAATGTTATTTAAAAATAAGCCAAACTAATTATTTTTTATAAAAAAAACCCCTGTATGGGCTATATAAATGGATCATTTACAAAACATTTATGCAAAGAAAAATCTAGTGTATAATGTCCCTTTAAGAGCATGTCACCCCCACGTAAAACACTAAGCGTAACTGCCATGATATAGACAACAGCTATAGGAAGCATAAAATTATGGTTATGCAGTACTGTACACAGAATTCGTGCTCTCCTGTCTACCTATTCTTAATTTCTGTAACCAGCAAAACTGCTCCTCCCACATCCTTATCCCCTCTCTAAAAGCACAATACATTAGTGATGCAGCCTGTGCGCGGGTATAAGGAAAGGTATTAAAAAAAAAAAAAAATACTAAACGCTTAAAGGGACAGTATACACCAGAATTGTAATTGTTTAAAAAGATAGATCATCTCTTTATTACCCATTCCCCAGTTTTGCATAACCAACACAGTTATATTAATACACTTTCTACCTTTGTGATTACCTTGTATCTACGCCTCTGCAGACTGCCCCTTATTTTAGTTCTTTTGACAGACTTGCATTTTAGCCAATCAGTGCTGACTTCTAGGTAACTCCATGTACTTGAGTACAATGTTTTCTATATGGCACACGTGGACTAACGACCCTCTAGTTGTGAAAAATGTCAAAATGCATTCAGATAAGGGGCGGCCTTCAAGGGCTTAGAAATTAGCATATGTGCTTAACTAGGTTTAGCTTTCAACTAAGAATACAAAGAACAAAGCAAAATTGATGATAAAAGTAAATTAGAAAGTTGTTAAACGTTCATGATTCAGATAGGGCATGATATTTTAATTTTTGACTAGACTGTCCCTTAAAACTGTCATAAACAAGCCGTGCTGACTGCTGGTCATCCACTGTATGGCAAATCAAACTTAAAGGGACAGTCAACACAAGAATTTTTGTTGTTTTAAAAGATAGATAATCCCCTTAATTACCCATTCCCCAGTTTTGCATAACCAACACAGTTATAATACACATTTTACCTCTGTAATTACCTTGCATCTAAACCTCTGCAGACTGCCCCCTTATTTCAGTTATTTTGACAGACTTGTATCTTAGCCAATCAGTGCTCACTCCTCCGTAAATTCACGTACATGAGCTCAATGTTATCTATATGAAACACCTGAACTAACGCCCTCTAGTGGTGAAAAACTGTCAAAATGCATTTAGATTAGAGGCTGCCTTCAAGGTCTAAGAAATTCGCATATGATTCTCCTAGGTTTAGCTTTCAACTAAGAATACCAAGATAACAAAGCAAAATTGGTGATTAAAAGTAAATTGGGAAGTTGTTTAAAACTACATAACCTAATGAAATCATGATTTTTTTTTTTTAACTTGACTGTCCTTTTAAGATAACAAAACAAATAATTGGCTGCAAATTTGTGCCCCCTGCAGGGCTGACCTAAGGCATCTGCCTAGATTTCAACATTGTGGCGTGGGAGGTGGGGAATGTCAATTACTATTCGTATAAAATTTATTTAGCACACTGTACCTTTCAATAAAAAGTAAAATGTTAATAGGAAAATGACGACAAACTGATGTTCTTCTAGTGTATTTGACAATATCAACATGGGGGGCCTTTATCCTAAAAAAAAATAAAAGGGAAGGCAAATGGGATATAGATATATAGAGAGAGAGATTTTTTTTTTTTGTAAGAGTTTTATTGAAAATTTGATGTTTTACAGAAAATATGAAATAAACATTTCAAACAAAACGTAGGTACATGAAAATAAACTGCATATTACTGGTTGGTTAATAAAACCATATCCTTTTCCTGTGTTCCCACATATCCAACAGTTCATAATTTTTATAACACTATATAATAAGCTTGAGAAATGGTAAATGAAGATCTGGTAAACTGACAATTTATAAGTAGAGGTAAGATATTCCTACTCTTAGGAATATTGTTTGGATCCATAAGCAGGATGTGTGGGCTGTGCTTACTGAATGCTCTTTCTATACCCCAGTGGAAGAGACCTCTTTTGGATCTCACAACAAAATAGAAACTCTGAAATGGTAATGATGGGGTTAACTTGCTGATAAACAGTCTGTATGAGTATTATAAATATAATGATGGATAAACAAAAGAAATGTTACAAACAACCAGAACTTGATTAAATGTCATGAGTTTCTACCACATCTTTAACCTTACTGATGAATAATTATTTTAACCTTCAAATATACAAAGACTTCAGATAGGGCATGATATTTTAATTTTTGACTAGACTGTCCCTTAAAACTGTCATAAACAAGCCGTGCTGACTGCTGGTCATCCACTGTATGGCAAATCAAACTTAAAGGGACAGTCAACACAAGAATTTTTGTTGTTTTAAAAGATAGATAATCCCCTTAATTACCCATTCCCCAGTTTTGCATAACCAACACAGTTATAATACACATTTTACCTCTGTAATTACCTTGCATCTAAACCTCTGCAGACTGCCCCCTTATTTCAGTTATTTTGACAGACTTGTATCTTAGCCAATCAGTGCTCACTCCTCCGTAAATTCACGTACATGAGCTCAATGTTATCTATATGAAACACCTGAACTAACGCCCTCTAGTGGTGAAAAACTGTCAAAATGCATTTAGATTAGAGGCTGCCTTCAAGGTCTAAGAAATTCGCATATGATTCTCCTAGGTTTAGCTTTCAACTAAGAATACCAAGATAACAAAGCAAAATTGGTGATTAAAAGTAAATTGGGAAGTTGTTTAAAACTACATAACCTAATGAAATCATGATTTTTTTTTTTTAACTTGACTGTCCTTTTAAGATAACAAAACAAATAATTGGCTGCAAATTTGTGCCCCCTGCAGGGCTGACCTAAGGCATCTGCCTAGATTTCAACATTGTGGCGTGGGAGGTGGGGAATGTCAATTACTATTCGTATAAAATTTATTTAGCACACTGTACCTTTCAATAAAAAGTAAAATGTTAATAGGAAAATGACGACAAACTGATGTTCTTCTAGTGTATTTGACAATATCAACATGGGGGGCCTTTATCCTAAAAAAAAAATAAAAGGGAAGGCAAATGGGATATAGATATATAGAGAGAGAGATTTTTTTTTTTTGTAAGAGTTTTATTGAAAATTTGATGTTTTACAGAAAATATGAAATAAACATTTCAAACAAAACGTAGGTACATGAAAATAAACTGCATATTACTGGTTGGTTAATAAAACCATATCCTTTTCCTGTGTTCCCACATATCCAACAGTTCATAATTTTTATAACACTATATAATAAGCTTGAGAAATGGTAAATGAAGATCTGGTAAACTGACAATTTATAAGTAGAGGTAAGATATTCCTACTCTTAGGAATATTGTTTGGATCCATAAGCAGGATGTGTGGGCTGTGCTTACTGAATGCTCTTTCTATACCCCAGTGGAAGAGACCTCTTTTGGATCTCACAACAAAATAGAAACTCTGAAATGGTAATGATGGGGTTAACTTGCTGATAAACAGTCTGTATGAGTATTATAAATATAATGATGGATAAACAAAAGAAATGTTACAAACAACCAGAACTTGATTAAATGTCATGAGTTTCTACCACATCTTTAACCTTACTGATGAATAATTATTTTAACCTTCAAATATACAAAGACTTGCGATCCCATCTCATGCATCCCATGTAAATGGTAATTTGGACTATAATTTAGCCAGAACTGAGCTCCACTAAGTGGATATGGCAAATCCTCACAAAAAGCTAGCAGCAGTGTCTAAGTTTTATGTAGGAATCTGTCCCGCACCACCTCGGCTGCTGGCGGTGCGAGAGGAGCTTGAGCTAATACATATAACACGTGACCTAGGATTTTAAATGGCCATGGGATTGATATATATATATAATATATATATATATATATATATATATATATATATATATATATATATATATATATAAACGTTTCAGCTCCCACTGGAGCCTTGTTCACATGCAATAATTCATCACGATAGATCAGGCATATTACAACATACACAAGAAAAACCCTTATATACCCCCACCCACCAATCGGAAAGCCACATAAAAAACCGCCAAATACAAAGCTAATTGATACAGCTGTGTGTCAAGCGTGTCAAACCTGGACCGCAAGCCAAAATGCGTGTCCATGGTAACCTGCTCGTGGGTATAATGCTACTGCGCATGCGCGCTTGACGGAATAATGCGCGCGTACGCAGTGACGACATGGCGTCAGAACTGGTTGTCATGGTAACCCCAAGCAACATATGCTAGAACAGCGGAACACCACGCTACTAAAGAGAAATAATGTATATACGTCAACGCATTCATGTATGGGCACCAGGGCAACACAGCGCATTACACACCTCATTAAACTAAAGATCTAATATTGATCGATGCCATAAACATATGTTAATAGACGTATGCCTAGTAAATGATAAGAACAGGTCAGAATAACTATAGGATACACAAAAAAAAAAAAAAAGTGAATTACATCCGATTGGACAGTGAAATTAACTTATTTATATCAATTTTAAAACATGTTGTTTTACTAATTGCTAGCCACTTATATGGTTATGAGTATCAGATCTATTACTTAAATGGGCTATATCATGCCACTAGTATATTCCAATTAGGAATTAAAAGTAATTTAGATCATTCATATATTTATCAAAAGCACATAGTGACTAACAAGAGAAAAACTAAAATATATATACACAAAATTTTGCAGCGTGTATCTAGGGTATGGTAGGAACGTCAATAATGAGATGAGAAGAGACCCACAGTCATTTATAGAAGCAACTATAGTCAATGGACATATTTAAGCCACGAGGTGCTATAGTGTCAAGTCGGTAGATCCACCGTGATTCCATTTTTAGTAGAGCCTTGGCTCGATCTCCCCCACGTCTATTTTTCGGTACGTGGTCAATTAGAATGGTTCTCAATGAAGAGATAGAATGTCCAGCTTGTGCACAGTGGCGTGCCACCGGTTGGTCAGAGGTGCCTTTTTCCAAAGCCAATCGAATGGCTGTCTTATGGTTGGCCAACCTCTCTCTAAATGATGTGATTGTTTTGCCCACATAATACAGTGAACATGGGCAAATGATCACATAAATAACATAATCCGAAGTGCAAGTGAGCCGATGACGTATCTGGAAGGTTTGATTTGTGTGTGGGTGATGAAACTTATTTCCAATGATCATTCCATTACAAGTGATGCAATTTCCACATCTATAACATCCCTTCTTCTTAGGGGGTAACCAAGTTTGACTTTGGTAACTAGTAATGGGATCAGTCTTCATCAGTATATCACGAAGATTGCGCGCCCTCTTATACACCAATCTTGGCGGCGGTGTTACTCCAAATGGTAATGTGGTGTCAGTTGACACAATCGGCCAGTGTTGCTTAATTATGTCTTGTACTCTTCGTGAAGCTGGGGTGTACGTAGTAATGAAATTCATCCGTTGTTCGACCGGCTTGAGTGGTTTTGTTAGCAATGATTGTTGGCTGAGTGCTAATGCTTTATCACCTTGTTCTTTAATCAGCGATTTAGGATAGCCTCTGTCGATAAATTTTTGTGCCATTGCTTCTAGTTGAGCCTTCTTGTGGGTCTCCTCGGTGTTATTGCGTACAACACGCAGGAGTTGAGATGAGCTTACCCCCTTTTTTTGAAAGGATGGATGAAAACTATTATAGTGTAAAGTTGAGTTTTTGTCAGTAGGTTTGTTATATAGTGTTGTGAAGAGTCTAATGCCAGATGGTGTATCTTTCTTATAGATCTCAAGGTCCAAAAAATGGATACCTTTGTCATTACAGTCCATCTTGAACCGTACAGTAGAATCAAGACTATTAAGATTATTAAACCAAGAGGTTAAAGACTCTTTGTCACCCCTCCATATCATGAACACATCATCAATGTAGCGCTTGAAGAACCTGATGGAGCCCCGCTCAGCAAAAAAGATATGCTCCCGTTCATACATCGACATATATATATTTGCATAGGAAGGGGCCATGTTAGACCCCATGGCTGTTCCAAGTACTTGCAAATAAAAGGTGTTCTCAAATCGGAAGTAGTTTTTTGCTAAGCAGAGCTCCAAAAGCTCCAACAAGAACTCCACTGGTGGGCCACAGTAGTAAGAATTACCTGATAGGATTCTCCTGACCATCTCCATCCCATGTGAATGAGGGATAATGGTGTATAAATTCACAACATCCAATGTGACTAAAATGTCACCCACCTGTATATCATTCATCTGGGATAGAAGATGTATAAGTTCAGAAGAGTCCCTCAGGTAGGAATCAGTCGATTGGACAACAGGTTGCAGGAAGTGATCAATGTATTCAGCGAGAGGCTGGAGAAGCGAGCCCCTCGCCGATACTATTGGACGACCTGGTGGGTTAACCATACTCTTGTGTATTTTGGGCAATAAATACAAAATAGGACTAATAGGGTTCGCAACCGTTAGATAACCAAAGGTGTTCTCATCAATAAACCCTGCATCCAAAGACATACACAAGAGTTTGTCAACCTGTTCTTTAAATTTGGTGGTAGGATTAAATGACAACTTTCGGTAGGTTATACCATCTTCTAATTGTCTGAGTGCTTCACATCTATACATATGATAATCTAATACCACAATGGCACCGCCCTTGTCGGCTTGTCTAATCACAATGGTGCTATCGTCAGTTAGAGTTTTTAAAGCACTTCTTTCCATTGTGGTGAGATTATCATATGTATTGTTCAAATGAGATTGACTCGCACTGATGTCCGTGTTGACCATACGTGTGAATGTTTTAATCGTTGGGTGAGTAATAGGAGGTTCAAAAGAGCTCCTAACTTTAAATGGTTTAGGTTCATACTCAACACTATTTTTAAAAAACTCTTTGAGTTTTAGTTGCCGTTGAAAACGGTGCAGATCAACACGGATATCAAGTAAATCCGTTTTTGGAGTAGGGATAAATGATAAACCCTTGTTAAGAAGTGAAAGCTCAGCATCAGACAAATTCCGTGTATTCTTAGAAAACCTGCCCTTTTTATTGTAAGTAGTTTCATTTTTCCCATACAACCATCTGTAAACCTTTCTGTCTCTGTAGTCATTCTCGACCGTGTTATATTTTTTATTTTTAAATGTCAGTAATTCCTGTTTGTATTTGGAAACCTGTGTTGCCAATTTATTCAACCAGTCAGTCTCAGAGTCATTACTTAATATATGTAGGAGTTTGTCTTTAATGAGTGTAATATCATTTTTCACTATCGTTTTTAATCTAGATACTTCTTCAATTACCAAAAGCATTAGGTCATGTGAGCATTTATTTAGGATTCCGCACCAGCGCCTGCAGAAATCCATATTAATCCTACCTAAGGTTGGAATATTTTTAACTCTGAAACCCCTTGGTATAAACTTTTCTTTATGGTATTTTGAAAGATATACTGCATGAAGGTAGTAATCAACCTCTTTCTTTTCTAAATGTAATAATTTATGATAAATATTAAGTGGGGTCTCACCTTTCGTCTCATCCAACTCCTGCATGTCAGCCTCGCACCTGATGCGGAGTGCATCATCATCCGTATATGCAAAATCTTCTATTGCCTCATAAGGATCCTCTTGGGATAACATCATGGTGGCAGTCTCTGTATTCATATCCCTATTTATAACACACTGCAGAATAAAGTAACAGCCAATCCCCAAAAGAGTACCGTAGATAGGGCTTTGCTGGACTGTTATAATGAATGCCCAAAATAATATCCACAAGTCACATCCAGGAATCTTGAAAGATCCCACTTGAAAGGGCCAAATAGACCCAATTGGGTGCAAGATCCAAAGAGATAACAATATTTACAAGAAAGATCAGCACTCACCAATGTAACAACCACTCGAATGCACGGCCAAGATAAATGTAAACAAAAGTAGAAGCATAGAGACAAGACCTGGTGTTGATCCCTGTAGTCCCACGCCACAAAAGCCAGCACACGAGATTTAAGCAACACACCTTCCTTTAATACAAAGCATAACGTTTCAGCTCCCACTGGAGCCTTGTTCACATGCAATAATTCATCACGATAGATCAGGCATATTACAACATACACAAGAAAAACCCTTATATACCCCCACCCACCAATCGGAAAGCCACATAAAAAACCGCCAAATACAAAGCTAATTGATACAGCTGTGTGTCAAGCGTGTCAAACCTGGACCGCAAGCCAAAATGCGTGTCCATGGTAACCTGCTCGTGGGTATAATGCTACTGCGCATGCGCGCTTGACGGAATAATGCGCGCGTACGCAGTGACGACATGGCGTCAGAACTGGTTGTCATGGTAACCCCAAGCAACATATGCTAGAACAGCGGAACACCACGCTACTAAAGAGAAATAATGTATATACGTCAACGCATTCATGTATGGGCACCAGGGCAACACAGCGCATTACACACCTCATTAAACTAAAGATCTAATATTGATCGATGCCATAAACATATGTTAATAGACGTATGCCTAGTAAATGATAAGAACAGGTCAGAATAACTATAGGATACACAAAAAAAAAAAAAAAAGTGAATTACATCCGATTGGACAGTGAAATTAACTTATTTATATCAATTTTAAAACATGTTGTTTTACTAATTGCTAGCCACTTATATGGTTATGAGTATCAGATCTATTACTTAAATGGGCTATATCATGCCACTAGTATATTCCAATTAGGAATTAAAAGTAATTTAGATCATTCATATATTTATCAAAAGCACATAGTGACTAACAAGAGAAAAACTAAAATATATATACACAAAATTTTGCAGCGTGTATCTAGGGTATGGTAGGAACGTCAATAATGAGATGAGAAGAGACCCACAGTCATTTATAGAAGCAACTATAGTCAATGGACATATTTAAGCCACGAGGTGCTATAGTGTCAAGTCGGTAGATCCACCGTGATTCCATTTTTAGTAGAGCCTTGGCTCGATCTCCCCCACGTCTATTTTTCGGTACGTGGTCAATTAGAATGGTTCTCAATGAAGAGATAGAATGTCCAGCTTGTGCACAGTGGCGTGCCACCGGTTGGTCAGAGGTGCCTTTTTCCAAAGCCAATGCGTTGACGTATATACATTATTTCTCTTTAGTAGCGTGGTGTTCCGCTGTTCTAGCATATGTTGCTTGGGGTTACCATGACAACCAGTTCTGACGCCATGTCGTCATTATTCATTATTCCGTCAAGCGCGCATGCGCAGTAGCATTATACCCACGAGCAGGTTACCATGGACACGCATTTTGGCTTGCGGTCCAGGTTTGACACGCTTGACACACAGCTGTATCAATTAGCTTTGTATTTGGCGGTTTTTTATGTGGCTTTCCGATTGGTGGGTGGGGGTATATAAGGGTTTTTCTTGTGTATGTTGTAATATGCCTGATCTATCGTGATGAATTATTGCATGTGAACAAGGCTCCAGTGGGAGCTGAAACGTTATGCTTTGTATTAAAGGAAGGTGTGTTGCTTAAATCTCGTGTGCTGGCTTTTGTGGCGTGGGACTACAGGGATCAACACCAGGTCTTGTCTCTATGCTTCTACTTTTGTTTACATTTATCTTGGCCGTGCATTCGAGTGGTTGTTACATTGGTGAGTGCTGATCTTTCTTGTAAATATTGTTATCTCTTTGGATCTTGCACCCAATTGGGTCTATTTGGCCCTTTCAAGTGGGATCTTTCAAGATTCCTGGATGTGACTTGTGGATATTATTTTGGGCATTCATTATAACAGTCCAGCAAAGCCCTATCTACGGTACTCTTTTGGGGATTGGCTGTTACTTTATTCTGCAGTGTGTTATAAATAGGGATATGAATACAGAGACTGCCACCATGATGTTATCCCAAGAGGATCCTTATGAGGCAATAGAAGATTTTGCATATACGGATGATGATGCACTCCGCATCAGGTGCGAGGCTGACATGCAGGAGTTGGATGAGACGAAAGGTGAGACCCCACTTAATATTTATCATAAATTATTACATTTAGAAAAGAAAGAGGTTGATTACTACCTTCATGCAGTATATCTTTCAAAATACCATAAAGAAAAGTTTATACCAAGGGGTTTCAGAGTTAAAAATATTCCAACCTTAGGTAGGATTAATATGGATTTCTGCAGGCGCTGGTGCGGAATCCTAAATAAATGCTCACATGACCTAATGCTTTTGGTAATTGAAGAAGTATCTAGATTAAAAACGATAGTGAAAAATGATATTACACTCATTAAAGACAAACTCCTACATATATTAAGTAATGACTCTGAGACTGACTGGTTGAATAAATTGGCAACGCAGGTTTCCAAATACAAACAGGAATTACTGACATTTAAAAATAAAAAATATAACACGGTCGAGAATGACTACAGAGACAGAAAGGTTTACAGATGGTTGTATGGGAAAAATGAAACTACTTACAATAAAAAGGGCAGGTTTTCTAAGAATACACGGAATTTGTCTGATGCTGAGCTTTCACTTCTTAACAAGGGTTTATCATTTATCCCTACTCCAAAAACGGATTTACTTGATATCCGTGTTGATCTGCACCGTTTTCAACGGCAACTAAAACTCAAAGAGTTTTTTAAAAATAGTGTTGAGTATGAACCTAAACCATTTAAAGTTAGGAGCTCTTTTGAACCTCCTATTACTCACCCAACGATTAAAACATTCACACGTATGGTCAACACGGACATCAGTGCGAGTCAATCTCATTTGAACAATACATATGATAATCTCACCACAATGGAAAGAAGTGCTTTAAAAACTCTAACTGACGATAGCACCATTGTGATTAGACAAGCCGACAAGGGCGGTGCCATTGTGGTATTAGATTATCATATGTATAGATGTGAAGCACTCAGACAATTAGAAGATGGTATAACCTACCGAAAGTTGTCATTTAATCCTACCACCAAATTTAAAGAACAGGTTGACAAACTCTTGTGTATGTCTTTGGATGCAGGGTTTATTGATGAGAACACCTTTGGTTATCTAACGGTTGCGAACCCTATTAGTCCTATTTTGTATTTATTGCCCAAAATACACAAGAGTATGGTTAACCCACCAGGTCGTCCAATAGTATCGGCGAGGGGCTCGCTTCTCCAGCCTCTCGCTGAATACATTGATCACTTCCTGCAACCTGTTGTCCAATCGACTGATTCCTACCTGAGGGACTCTTCTGAACTTATACATCTTCTATCCCAGATGAATGATATACAGGTGGGTGACATTTTAGTCACATTGGATGTTGTGAATTTATACACCATTATCCCTCATTCACATGGGATGGAGATGGTCAGGAGAATCCTATCAGGTAATTCTTACTACTGTGGCCCACCAGTGGAGTTCTTGTTGGAGCTTTTGGAGCTCTGCTTAGCAAAAAACTACTTCCGATTTGAGAACACCTTTTATTTGCAAGTACTTGGAACAGCCATGGGGTCTAACATGGCCCCTTCCTATGCAAATATATATATGTCGATGTATGAACGGGAGCATATCTTTTTTGCTGAGCGGGGCTCCATCAGGTTCTTCAAGCGCTACATTGATGATGTGTTCATGATATGGAGGGGTGACAAAGAGTCTTTAACCTCTTGGTTTAATAATCTTAATAGTCTTGATTCTACTGTACGGTTCAAGATGGACTGTAATGACAAAGGTATCCATTTTTTGGACCTTGAGATCTATAAGAAAGATACACCATCTGGCATTAGACTCTTCACAACACTATATAACAAACCTACTGACAAAAACTCAACTTTACACTATAATAGTTTTCATCCATCCTTTCAAAAAAAGGGGGTAAGCTCATCTCAACTCCTGCGTGTTGTACGCAATAACACCGAGGAGACCCACAAGAAGGCTCAACTAGAAGCAATGGCACAAAAATTTATCGACAGAGGCTATCCTAAATCGCTGATTAAAGAACAAGGTGATAAAGCATTAGCACTCAGCCAACAATCATTGCTAACAAAACCACTCAAGCCGGTCGAACAACGGATGAATTTCATTACTACGTACACCCCAGCTTCACGAAGAGTACAAGACATAATTAAGCAACACTGGCCGATTGTGTCAACTGACACCACATTACCATTTGGAGTAACACCGCCGCCAAGATTGGTGTATAAGAGGGCGCGCAATCTTCGTGATATACTGATGAAGACTGATCCCATTACTAGTTACCAAAGTCAAACTTGGTTACCCCCTAAGAAGAAGGGATGTTATAGATGTGGAAATTGCATCACTTGTAATGGAATGATCATTGGAAATAAGTTTCATCACCCACACACAAATCAAACCTTCCAGATACGTCATCGGCTCACTTGCACTTCGGATTATGTTATTTATGTGATCATTTGCCCATGTTCACTGTATTATGTGGGCAAAACAATCACATCATTTAGAGAGAGGTTGGCCAACCATAAGACAGCCATTCGATTGGCTTTGGAAAAAGGCACCTCTGACCAACCGGTGGCACGCCACTGTGCACAAGCTGGACATTCTATCTCTTCATTGAGAACCATTCTAATTGACCACGTACCGAAAAATAGACGTGGGGGAGATCGAGCCAAGGCTCTACTAAAAATGGAATCACGGTGGATCTACCGACTTGACACTATAGCACCTCGTGGCTTAAATATGTCCATTGACTATAGTTGCTTCTATAAATGACTGTGGGTCTCTTCTCATCTCATTATTGACGTTCCTACCATACCCTAGATACACGCTGCAAAATTTTGTGTATATATATTTTAGTTTTTCTCTTGTTAGTCACTATGTGCTTTTGATAAATATATGAATGATCTAAATTACTTTTAATTCCTAATTGGAATATACTAGTGGCATGATATAGCCCATTTAAGTAATAGATCTGATACTCATAACCATATAAGTGGCTAGCAATTAGTAAAACAACATGTTTTAAAATTGATATAAATAAGTTAATTTCACTGTCCAATCGGATGTAATTCACTTTTTTTTTTTTTTTTGTGTATCCTATAGTTATTCTGACCTGTTCTTATCATTTACTAGGCATACGTCTATTAACATATGTTTATGGCATCGATCAATATTAGATCTTTAGTTTAATGAGGTGTGTAATGCGCTGTGTTGCCCTGGTGCCCATACATGAATGCGTTGACGTATATACATTATTTCTCTTTAGTAGCGTGGTGTTCCGCTGTTCTAGCATATGTTGCTTGGGGTTACCATGACAACCAGTTCTGACGCCATGTCGTCACTGCGTACGCGCGCATTATTCCGTCAAGCGCGCATGCGCAGTAGCATTATACCCACGAGCAGGTTACCATGGACACGCATTTTGGCTTGCGGTCCAGGTTTGACACGCTTGACACACAGCTGTATCAATTAGCTTTGTATTTGGCGGTTTTTTATGTGGCTTTCCGATTGGTGGGTGGGGGTATATAAGGGTTTTTCTTGTGTATGTTGTAATATGCCTGATCTATCGTGATGAATTATTGCATGTGAACAAGGCTCCAGTGGGAGCTGAAACGTTATGCTTTGTATTAAAGGAAGGTGTGTTGCTTAAATCTCGTGTGCTGGCTTTTGTGGCGTGGGACTACAGGGATCAACACCAGGTCTTGTCTCTATGCTTCTACTTTTGTTTACATTTATCTTGGCCGTGCATTCGAGTGGTTGTTACATTGGTGAGTGCTGATCTTTCTTGTAAATATATATATATATATATATATATATATATATATATATATATATATATATATATATATAAATATATATTTTTTTTTTCTATATCATTTTAGGTATTGCAAATTCTAATATGTTATGCGGCAAAGGGCATTATAAGGCTCAGGCCCTGACATTGCAGTAGTAAATATTTTCATATTGTAAGCAATATAATATAGGGACTTTGCAAATCATTCTGTCAGTTTGTCTATAAACTAAGCATATAGAACATAGTGTCTCAGAGTTCCATCCTTCAGGATGGAGACTATCTGGACAATTCTTCCATTGATCCATGAGGGTCAAATTATGACTACCGTGAACTTAAAGGATGCATATCATTATATTCATATCCACAGAGATCATCACCAGTTCCTAAGGTTTGCCTTTCTGGACCGACACTTTCAGTTTGTGGCTCTTCCGTTCGGGATGGCCACGGCACCCAGGATTTTCACGAAGGTTCTAGGGTTTCTGCTGGTGGTTCTCAGACCATGGGCATTGCAGTGGCGCCTTATCTGGACGATATCCTGATCCAGGCGTCTTATCAGCTGACAAAGTTTCATACCAAAATTGTTCTATCCTTTCTAAGGACTCACGGGTGGAAGGTGAATCTAGAAAAGAGTTTGCTAGTTCCACAGACAAGGGTTCCTTTCCTGGGAACTCTAATAGACTCTCTATCCATGATTTTTTTTTTTGACGGAAGTCAGAAAGTTAAAGATTCTGAATACATGCCGATCCCTTCAGTCCAATCCTCGGCCATCAGTGGCTCAGTGCATGTAGGTAATTGGATTGATGGTGGCGGCAATGGACATCATTCCATTTGCTTGTTTTCATCTCAGACCTCTACAACTGAGCATGCTCAGGCAGTGGAATGGAGATTATGCAAATTTGTCTCCTCAGATCTGGATCAGGAGACAAGAGACTCTCTTCTTTGATGGGTGATAGTGACAACAGACGCCAGTCTACTAGGATGGGGTGCAGTCTGGAATTCCCTGAAGGCTCAGGGTGTGTGGACTCGGTCGGAATCTCTACTTCCAATCAATATTCTGGAGTTGAGAGCAATATTCAATGCACTTCAAGCTTGGCCTCAGTTGGCCTCGATAAAATTCATCCGATTCCAGTCGGACAACATCACGACTGTGGCTTACATCAATCATCAGGGAGGAACAAGGAGTTCCTTAGCGATGACAGAAGTATCCAAGATAATTTGGTGGGCGGAGGCTCACTCTTGTTATCTGTCAGCAATTTACATCCCAGGAGTAGACAACTGGGAAGCGGATTTTTTGAGCAGACAGACGTTTCATCCGGGGGGAATGGGAACTCCATCTGGAGATCTTTGCCACCCTGATTCTCAGATGGGGCAGGCCGGAGCTGGATCTTATGGTATCTCGTCAGAATGCCAAGCTCCCGAGATACGGATCCAGGTCCAGGGATCCTCAGGCCGAACTGATAGATGCCTTGGCAGTGCCTTGGTCGTTCAACCTAGCTTATGTGTTTCCACCGTTTGCTCTCCTTCCCCGGGTGATTGCTCGGATCAAACAGGAGAGGGCTTCAGTGATTCTCATCGCTCCTGCGTGACCTCGCAGGACTTGGTATGCCGATCTGGTGGACATGTCCTCTCTGCCACCGTGGAAGCTTCGATTGAGGCAGGACCTTCTCATTCAGGGACCCTTCCATCATCCGAATCTAATTTCTCTGCAGCTGACTGCTTGAAGATTGAATGCTTGATTTTTATCTAAGCGAGGGTTCTCTGATTCGGTTATTGATACCGGCCCGTAAGCCTGTTACTAGAAAGATTTACCATAAGATATGGCATAAATATCTTTATTGGTGCAAATCCAAGGGCTACTCATGGAGTAAGATCAGGATTCCTAGGATTTTGTCCTTTCTCCAAGAAGGATTGGAGAAAGGGTTATCAGCAAGTTCCTTAAAAGGACAGATTTCTGCTTTATCTATTTTGTTACACAAACGTCTGGCAGATATTCCAGATGTTCAATCCTTTTGTCAGGCTCTGACTAGAATCAGGCCTGTGTTTAGACCTATTGCTCCTCCTTGGAGTTTGAATTTAGTTCTTAAGGTTCTTCAAGGGGTTCCGTTTGAACCTATGCATTCCATAGATATTAAGTTATTATCTTGGAAGGTTTTGTTTTTGGTTGCTCTTTCTTCTGCTTGCAGAGTTTCTGAGCTTTCAGCATTACAATGTGATTCCCCTTACCTTATTTTTCATTCCGATAAGGTAGTATTGCGTACCAAACCTGGTTTTCTACCTAAGGTTGTTTCCAATAAAAATATTAATCAGGAAATTATTGTTCCTTCATTGTGTCCTAATCCTCCTTCTAAGAAGGAGCGTCTGTTACATAACTTGGACGTGGTCTGTACTCTGAAGTTTTACTTGCAGGCGACTAAAGAATATCGTCAATCATCTTCATTATTTGTTGTCTTTTCTGGGAAACGTAGGGGTCAGAAAGCTACGGCTACCTCTCTTTCTGGCTGAAGAGTATCATCCGTTTGGCATATGAGACTGCTGGACAGCAGCCTCCTGAAAGAATTACAGCTCATTCTACTAGGGCTGTGACTTCCTCATGGGCATTTAAAAATGATGCTTCCGTTGAACAGATTTGCAAGGCTGCAACTTGGTCGTCTCTTCACACTTATTCCAAATTTTACAAATTTGAAACTTTTTCCTCGTCCGAGGCTTTTTTTGGGAGAAAGGTTCTTCAAGCAGTGGTGCCTTCCGTTTAGGTATCTGTCTTGTCCCTCCCTTTCATCCGTGTCCTTTAGCTTTGGTATTGTATCCCATAAGTAAGGATGAAATCTGTGGACTCGTCATATCTTGTAAAAGAAAAGGAAATTTATGCTTACCTGATAAATTTATTTCTTTTACGATATGACGAGTCCACGGCCCACCCTGTCAATTTTTAAGACGGGTGTTTGTTGTTAAACTTCAGTCACCTCTGCACCTTGGCTTTTCCTTTCTCTTCCTAACTTCGGTCGAATGACTGGAGTGGGAGGGAAGTGAGGAGCTATATATATATACAGCTCTGCTGTGGTGCTCTTTGCCTCCTCCTCCTGACCAGGAGGCAATATCCCATAAGTAAGGATGAAATCTGTGGACATATCGTAAAAGAAATAAATTTCTCAGGTAAGCATAAATTTACTTTTTCAGACTCCTAACCAAGCCCCATATTGCCAGATGTATACACGCGTTTACAGACTCCTGTTTATGTTATCTGTCTCTTCATATGCAGGGAAGGTGGGGAGTGTCTGCTCTTTTTGTTTACCAAGCCCCTTTTTAGTGGGTGTCCCAGACTACATCAACAATGTTAAACTGGGAGGGGATTCAGCTCTTTTTGAAATTGCCCAAAAAATACCCCCCCCCCCCCCCCCAAACTAACACTAAAGCCCAAATAGGTACTCATGGTTTCAGAAGTCCGGTGGAGAAGGTCTTCATCCAGGCAGGTCCATCATCTTCATCCACAGCAAAGGCGGCACTGAGAGAGGAGGTCCGGAGTGATCTTCCCAGATGTGGCGATCCTCAGCGGTGGTCATCTGTGGCGGTCCTTCGCAGCATGAAGGCTCCTCTTCATCCGATGTCCGTCGTATACTTAATATTAAATGCAAGGTACCGCAATCAATTTGGGGTACCTTGCATTCCTATTGGCTGAATTTTTCAAAACGGCCAATAGGATTAGAGCTACTGAAATCCTATTGGCTGTTCAAATCAGCCAATAAGATTTCAATAGTTCTTATCCTATTGGTTAATTTTGAAAATTTCATGAGGATGCGTGCGCAACTGGCGACACCGGACGTGTTACAAACGTGATTATAGTATAGATAGATTTCCATGTGTGAATATTTGATTGTAATCTCTCTTTATTTTTCCAGGTATTTCCAATCCCAAGCAACAAAAAGATTCAGCCAAGAATTTTACCTTTGATTATTCTTACTGGTCACACACTACTGTGAGTATTTTGACTGTTTCTTACACTTCTTTGTACATCTGAATGTTCAGAAAATATTACAATACTCGGGGGGGGGGAAAAAGGCATGCTATGTCACTACTGGACAATAATATGCAAATAGTGATAATTACTTGATCCTTTTGTCAGATCTAAAGGGATATTCCAGCCAAAATTGGAAACCACATGGGTGCATTTAGGTATAGAACAGAAGCAATTTTGTAATACACATGCATTAGCAAAAATGCTTCTAATAAAAGCTATAGCTGTTTTAAAAGTGTATTTAAGTATGCACCGTGCACCAGCATTTTAAACACAGAACTTGCTCAGAGAGCCTAAGGTGCTTGTACCATCTAGTATTGACTCAATTTGTTAATTGCTGACATGATACAAGCCCCAGGGATGATCTGAGCAGCTGCAGTATTTAAAATTCTGGTGCAGTGAGAATATCTATCTATGCTGCACATGCAGAGAAAAATGTTAACACTAAAACGGTGATAACTTTTACTAGAAGCATTTTTGAGAATATATTTATATTGCAAATATGTTTCTATTTAAATATGTAATTAATCTATGTGCATTTAAATTTTGACTGGAATGTCCCTTTAACTACCAGCTCCGATACCAAGAGACTAGTAGCAAAGGGCACATAAGATTCTCTAAAGCTATCTGGTCTGGCAAGACTCTTATGTTTAAAGTTTTTTTTTTTATTGAAGCATTAATATACATTATAAATCACATACATCATAGAGTGCAACACAATTTCCTGTGTCAAGACACAAGGTGAACAACTTTTTAGACATTTCCAGGTGATACACCACAATCTTCAATATGCATTAACATTTTTCATATAAAACCTTACTAGCTCGAGCTAGTGGGGGAAAGGGGAGGGTGGGGGAGGATAACCTCCATTAATCTAAGGACACCTAATATTGATCTATCGTCTTGTCTTTACTATATAATAAATCATGACACAACAACAACTAGAACCTCAGGACAATACTCAATTATTTTGCTCAGCCCTACTTATCCAGTAGTACCATATCTTGTTAATTAGGTCTCTGTTGTTTAGAATACCCGCTGCAGACTCATACCTATATATATGTGTGCTGAAGTTTGTTGTAGATCTCCAACCATGGGGGGGCGCCTATTTTCCAATATTTTGCATTACAGGTCCTTGTGACCGTGCATAAGATTCTAATAAAGATGTTAAGGTGTCTATAAAATCTCTTTATATGTTTGTGTAGCAGTGCTTGCTGAACAGTGAAAGCAAACTCCTCATCTAGTAGTTGACTAATGAAATCTGATAGCCGTCTCCACACCCCTCACACCTCAACACATTCCCACCACATATGCTTGTAGGAGCCCACTTCCCCACAACCCCTATAACATAAGTTGTTCCCTTGTGGATACATATGGGAAGTCCTAACTAGTGTTAAATACCATCTAAATATAGTCTTCATCATGTTTTCCTGGAGGTCTGCACTCACAAGGCCTCTGTCCGCAGAGTGGAATAATTCCTCCCATTCCTGAACCTCCCTAGATACATTTAACTCTTTCCCACGCTATCATAATAGGGTTTTTTATTTTGTTCGGGTAGGACTGCAGAGCCACAATTATTCTAGATATAGAATGCTTAGCTCTACCACAACCAGCACCACACATCTCCAGAACTGTAGACACCTTACTTGGAATTTTTTTTTTTTTTTAAAGGTTTGCAGGGAGGAGTTTATTTTTAGGTATAGATACCAGTGTAACTTGTCCGGCAGTAATTTTGCCTGTAATTCGGAAAATGGAAGAAGTCTCTCATTCTCTAAGATATCCGCCACCCCTGGCAAGACTCTTTTAAAGGGAAAGTCTACACAATTTTTTTTTTTTTTACTGTTTAAACGGATAGATAATGCCTTTACTACCCATTCCCCAGCTTTGCACAACCTACATTGTTAGATTAATATATGTTTATAACATTTAAAGCTCTAAATGTCTGCCTATTTTAAAGGCTCTATTGACAGCCTCTTAATCACATGCTTTTGTATTTGCTTTTCACAACAGGAGACTGATTATAGTTCATGTGAGCCATATAAATAAGTTCCCGGGTGTGAACTCATTGGCCTAGATTACGAGATGTGCGCTAGGGTTAAAAAGCAGCGTTAAGAGGTCCTAACGCTGCTTTTTAACGCCCGCTGGTATTACGAGTCTTGTAGGTACAGGTGTACCGCTCACTTTTTTGGCCAGACTCGGAAATACCGCAAAACCACTTACGTCAATTGCGTATCCTATATTTTCAATGGGACTTGCATAGCGCCGGTATTACGAGTCTGACCAAAAGTGAGCGGTAAACCCTCTCCTGTCAAGCCTGGTACCGCATTTAAAAGTCAGTAGTTAAGAGTTTTACACTACAACGCCGTAGCATAAAACTCTTAACTAAAGTGCTAAAAAGTACACTAACACCCATAAACTCCCTATTAACCCCTAAACCGAGCCCCCCCCCCACATCTCAAACACTAAAATAAATTTTTTTAACCCCTAATCTGCCGAACCGGACATCGCCGCCACTATAATAAACATATTAACCCCTAAACCGCTGCACTCCTGCATAGCAAGCACTAGTTAAATATTATTAACCCCTAATCTGCCGTCCCCAACATCGCCGCCACTATAATAAATGTATTAACCCCTAATCCTAAATCTAACCCTAACACCCCCTAACTTTAATATATTACAATAAATCTAAATAAAATACTATCATTAACTAAATAATTTAAAACTAAATCCTTACCTGTAAAATAAACCCTAAGCTAGCTACAATGTAACTATTAGTTATATTGTAGCCATCTTAGGGTTTATTTTATAGTTAAGTATTTAGTTTTAAATAGGAATTATAGATGGATGAAGATAGAAGATGTCGCCTGGATGAAGACTTCTGCCCGTCTGGAGGACCACTTCTGCCTGTTTGGATGACCACTTCTGCCCGGTTGGGTGAAGACGACTCCCGGTAAGGTGATCTTCAAGGGGGTTAGTGTTAGCTTTTTTTAAAGGGGGGATTTGATGGGTTTTAGAGTAGGGTTGGGTGGTTGGTTGGTGGGTTTTAATGTTGGTGGGGGGGGGGGTTATTTGTACTTTTTTTTTTTTTTTTTTTTTACAGGTAAAAGTGCTGATTACTTTGGGGCAATGCCCCGCAAAAGGCCCTTTTAAGGGCTATTTGTAATTTAGTGTAGGGTAGGGCTTTTTTATTTTGGGGGGCTTGTTTTTGTTAGGGGGATTAGATTAGGTGTAATTAGTTTAAAAATCTTGTAATTTCTTTATTATGTTCTGTAATTTACTGTTTGTTTTTGTACTTTAATTTTTTTTTAATTGTATTTAATTTAGGTAATTAATTTAATTGTAGTGTAGTGTTAGGTGTAATTGTAACTTAGGTTAGGTTTTATTTACAGGTCAATTTTATTTTAACTAGGTAGTTATTAAATAGTTAATAACTATTTAGTAACTATTCTACCTAGTTAAAATAAATACAAAGTTGCCTGTAAAATAAAAATAAACCCTAAGCTAGCTACAATGTAACTATTAGTTATATTGTAGCTATCTTAGGGTTTATTTTATAGGTAAGTATTTAGTTTTAAATAGGAATTATTTAGTTAATTGTAGTAATTTTATTTAGATTTATTTTAATTATATTTAAGTTAGGGGGTGTTAGGGTTAGACTTAGGTTTAGGGGTTAATAACTTTATTATAGTGGCGGCGACATTGGGGGCGGCAGATTAGGGGTTAATAAATGTAGGTAGGTTGCGGCAACATTGGGGGAGGCAGCGTAGGGGTTCATAAGTATAATGTAGGTGGCGGCGGTGGTGTCCGGAGTGGCAGATTAGGGGTTAATAATATAATGCAGGTGTCTGCGATGTCGGGGCGGCAGATTAGGGGTTCATGTTACGGTGTTAGGTGTAGACATAAAAAGTATTTCCCAATAGGGGCTGTGTTAGGAGCTTTACGCTGCTTTTTTGCAGGTGTTAAGTTTTTTTCAGCTGGCTCTCCCCCATTGATTCCTATGGGGAAATTGTGCACGAGCACGTTTTAACAGCTCACCGCTAATGAAAGCAGCGCTGGTATTGAGGTGCGATGTGGAGCAAAATTTTGCTCTACGCTCACTTTTTTGCGGCTAACGCCAGGTTTGTAAAAACCCGTAATACCAGCGCTGTCTGTAAGTGAGCGGTAAGCATAAACTGCTCATTAGCACCGCACAGCTTCTAACGCAAAACTCGTAATCTAGGCGATTGTTATTTAAGAGTTAGCACAACACAGTACTAAATGCAACTCAATAGATTTTAAATAGTCACAGTCATGTGATCAGGGGGCTGTCAGAAGATGCTTAGATACAAGGTAATCACAGAGGTAAAAAGTGTATTAATATAATTGTGTTGGTTATGCAAAACTGGGGAATAGGTAATAAAGGGATTATCTATCTTTTAAAACAATAGACTGTCCCATTTAAAAAGCGTTGTCAGTATTACGAGGATTGTCAGGAATTGTTTTTTTTTACATTGGGGTCTGTGTATATAATTAAGGGGAGTTCACTAATTGCTTTATGTGAAGGAGAGACACTTACTTTACAAACTAATGCTCAGTACTTTGTATGCCATTACTAAGTAGTGTTTCTTTCACTGACCTTGCCACTTGTGTGTTTCTCCATTTCCTTGCTTTTGATCTCTTTGAAACCTTAGCACTTGCTGTATCTTTAAAGGGATATTCTAGTCAAAATTACACTTTCATGATTCAGATAGATCATGCCATTTTAAGCAACTTTCTAATTTACTAATATTATACATTTTCTTTCTTATGACATGGTGAGTCCACGGATCATCATCAATTACTGTTGGGAATATCACTCATGGCTAGCAGGAGGAGGCAAAGAGCACCACAGCAAAGCTGTTAAATATCACTTCCTACCCACAATCCACCTGTCATTCTCTTTGCCTCTAGTGCAAGGAGGAGGTGAAGTAATTGGGTGCCCTGATTAAGATTCTTCTATCAAGATTTTTTTGTTTTGAAGTCAGGGCAGGATTGCTCTGATCTTCATTCACAACTGGGTATAGCTGTACTCCACGTTAGTCTCTTCAGGAGGGCTGTGGTGGCTTTTTAAAGCAGTTGGGAACTTGTGAGGTGGGCCTCACTGTGTTTTCCTAACAGATTGCTGCCCTATGTCAGAATACCAGAGTAGGCTTACTCTGTCATAACTTTTTTCCACAGGTCTCTGTGAGAAATGGCATCCTCTCATGCCGGGTGTACTGTCCTCCTGCCGGACAGCTAGATGTGCAGGTGCCTTGTTGTCTCTAGGGAGGAGGCTGGCACTGAAGAGGTTAACTCTAAAATGCACTTTATTGGGACAATAATCCTTTTATAAAGAATGTTTTCTGGCAGGGAGCAGGCACTGATCTTGTGACTTCTGAGACTGGGATTATTCCTTTTGAATCTTAAGAGTATATATCCTAATTTATTTTTATGGGCTGTAGCTTAGCAGAAACTGTTTTTGGACGTTATGCTTTTGTAGAGAAATAAATTTATCTTCATCTCAATCGGGCTGCCCCTGAGTCCAGCAGCGGACTCAGCCCGCTCTGCACTACAGTCAGTGTTTAACTGTTTGAAAGACTTTAGATGCTCAGTTGTTCATAGTGCTTTTCACGCTAAGGAACCTATTACAGGAGACCCCTTTATTTCAAAAGCTATAGTTTAAGGAAATAAGACTATGCGACTGTCTCTTTGGGACAGGAAGGGGTCATAAGCACTTGTAATCGTGCCTCATTCTAAACTGTGCTAGATACGCCATTGCATTTTCATGGCGGGACAGAAGCGTGCGCTTTCTCTCTGTGCTCGGTGTGCCCTAGCAGGACACGTGACCTCTCCTCTGGTTTTAATATCCAGCGGAGACAGTTTCTGTTGTATTTGTGATGGCGGTATTACGATTGCCTGCCTTTTCTCTAATATTCATAATTTTGAGGCACTCACAGATTATGCGGCACATTGTTGTTGGCGGGTCACGGACCAGATTCTCCGCCGGAGCCTTGATTTCTCAGGAGTCGGCTAGCGGAGTGACGTCTCTTTTATAATGGTTCTCTACTCAGGAGACCTGCCTTGGCAACTTTAAATTAGATCTAATGTAATTTCTTCAGTTAGACTGAGGTTGTATAATGTGATAATGTATTATATTGATTTATAATGTTTTTCTCTCTCTCCTGCTTAGTGTTAAGGAAAGCCCTATCGGAGATTCTGTATCCAATCTGAGGTTAATCCTATCAGATCCAAGATTTTTCAAATGTTTTAAAAAGAATATAAATTCTGCATTAAGAACTTTAGGTGCTGTGACTTTAGAGAGGCACAAGCTGTGGGCTATATGCCTTTTTGTGCTGTTTTCTAGATTAACTTTCACAGGTAGTGACGTGTTTGCCTCTGTACCCTATGTCTCTTAGGTTAATGCTGTGTAGGCAATGCCACAGCTTCCCCTTAACGTCCCAAGCCTTTATGGCGTCACATGCAGTGCCCTACGGTTCCTCTCAAACTCTTGGTAGAGTGTATTTGTGTAAAGATATTACAACCCTGGTATCCTCTACGGTATCTCTGGTTTTATCTTTTTTTTCCCTATTCTACAGGGAAAAGGCAAGAGGACGTTTGGAAATTCAAATAGTAAGATTTCTGTTCCCTATTCTGCTATACGGATTACTCTATCTCCTAGGTCTGGTGAGGAGAATTCACCGGTAGCCTCTATGGGTAAAGTCTCAGATTTAGACAGTATAATTCTTTCATCTGGTGCTGAAGTGGTCTCTTTCAGATGTATGCTTCTTCACCTGGTGTACTGTTAAAGGAGGTTTGGGCGACTTGGACGACATAGATACCTCTGTCTTGTCAACCTTTTGAAAGGTTTTGTTAACTTTTCATTCTAGGTTGTTCTTTTCTATGAGGAAGTTTCCATAGAACTGCCTTAGATATTTTCCCAGGAATAGTTGACTCTAGGGATACCTTTCTCCTGTCCTTTACAGGATCTTCCTGTCGCTGACTCCATTTTACTGCACAATACCTTAGTAGACAGGAGTTTTTTCTACTATGGTTCAGAGAATTGAGATCCCTATGGAGGATAGCTACTCCTTTTCGGACCCATGGCTAAAATTAGGATGCAAGCTAATGCTCTCTCTGTGGCTTTGCAACTCGAAGGTTGATGGTTTGAAACCATCTGCTAGCACTGGATGTTCATTTTGAGCATTGCCCTGTCTTATTAGACTTGCTGGGCTAGGCCGCCGGGCGTTGTGGATGGAATCTTGGGCAGCTGAGAAGCCTACCTGGGGCTTAGTGGTACAGCCTAGGCTTTATAGTTCTGCAATTGCAGATTCAATATTTTATGTTGCCTCCAGATCCATGCTTTCGGCTTTTCCTTTCAAGGATGAGACCTTGTTTGGACTCAGTCTGGAAGAATTATCCTCTGACCTGTCAGTATATTTATAAGAATCTTAGTAGTGCTATCCAAATAATAAATCAGTTTATGGCAGGGTTACAAACACAATACAAAAAAAAAAAATAGAAACCCTAATTAACCATGCATCTACTAGACCATACAATTAATATAAATACCTGAATTCTTTTATTTAGTTAATATCCATGAACATATTGAACTATATTTGCAATAAAAGGAAACTAAATAAAATTTATATGCGTTAAAATCAACTCTTAAGATATGCTATCCTTCTTACAAAACCCAGAACAATATACCTTCACAATTCAGCCTTATTTATTTAACACAATGGGACTAAAAACCTTTAACATCCAAGCAATACAATTCTAAACAGTGTTTATAAAACAATAGGATAATATATATATTCTGCTATTTAACTGCAATTTATCCTAATACAAAATTAACTGACAATATCAGAACTTGCATAGATGAGTTACTTGATCAATCAGACGCAGATTTAAACAATATATGTATATAGGCTGTGAAATGCTAACTTGAAATATTTCCTTAACTCTGCTAAGTATAGCAATAATAAATGTTTAATTTAAATGCTTGCGTACAAACAGGCAGGCTAAGAGCTATTTAAGGTTATATAATACAATCTAAAAGCCCAATTTGTTCTTTCCAATTCAAAAATTGTAATTTTACTGTAGTGGCTATGCTTATAACTTATCTTACAAAAACCTTGTATACATCACCCAAATAAACAGCAATCTGGTTCCCAATGTTTTGCAACAGATCCAATTCACCTCAGAAATTCAAAATTGGGGTAAAGCATATGGAGTCCAATGGTAGATGTGTGCTTTTGATTAATAACTCCGCAGTTACTCCTTTCTGGATCAAAATAACACAACCTCTTCTTAGTCTCTATGCTGGGGTTAAATCATCTGATCTCACCCCTCCCCTTTTTGATTATTTATCAGTCATTGGTGAATATTGGAAACGCCCACGGCCTTGTCTTGGATTAGTTCTTTGCAACTGAACATGGATTGGTTTATTTGGTAAATGTGTTGTCAAGGAAATGCATTCTTTGCAACAACCAATCATCTCATGGTTGCAATTCCGCATCATAACACTAGGTGGCAGCAGACGTACAAACAAACAAATACAACAAGACCATCTCTAACATTTTTAAGCAAGTTAAAAAAAAAAATTCTTTCATAAGATGGTTATTTAATCAGATCACACTCTCTGCATTAATCATATATAACCCCAATTACAGATGGTTAATATTAGGTTATTTTTTTCTGATTATTCTGATACCAAATATGTTATATTATTAACATTTTATTATATTAAGGTAATTTAACACTGCCAATTACTAGCCCAAAATGCATCACAACTTTGTCAGCATTCTGGCACTTCTTTGCAAATAACAGCCTATTTTTATTTCAGTATTGTACTGTATTCCAAGTGAATCCTGTCTATGTAGATCTGAAATAAAAAAAAAAAATAAATGTCAATAATCACCTCTCCTCAGGTCCACAAACATCCACTCATGTTTTCAAACACACAGAGGCCAAGATATTCATGTTTTCAAAACATATATATATATATATATATATATATATATATATATATATATATATATATATATATGCACATTCATTTCTATGTAGATTTGAGATTATCTGTCTGAGAAATATAAGCAAAACAGAGGTTATTACACATTTTTGACTGACTAAAACAGTTACCTCCCAAGCTTAGTAAATATCCATGTAATAATAGAGAATTAGACAATTTTCAATTTCTATATTTGATACATTCTGAGGCATGCATTCAAATAGAAAAAAAAAATTAATTGATGTCTATTTGCTGCCTGCCAGAGTCACACCTTAGCATTTGTCTGTGTTTTTCAAGGCCTCCATTGCTCCACATGGGGTCAATCCATGAGGAGTTGTAAAAGTCTTTAAAACAGCATATTTCCTGTTTAGCCAGCAGTGCAGATGTGTATTTGATAATTAACACCCATGTGCCTAAAAGCTGCCTCTCCATGATTTTGATCAGTTCCAAAAGGGTAATTCAGACATTTCGTCTCCATATATTTGCCTGTATCCTGAAACTATGTTATATTTTAGTTCCTTGCTAAATTATACAATTGCATAATTTAACATATTGAGTGTGTGAGATCTCCCAGAGATAATCCTTTGTTCTCCTTTCAGCCAAGAATGTCTCCTGTGCAATTGGAGTGGGGGAGATCTAATCCTTTGTCCTACAGACCATGTTTATATCCACAGATCTATCAAAAAAAGACAAATATACCTCTATATATTATTTAATAATATTTCAAATACCTTGACATAAATCCCCCTTTCCAATTCAAAAACATGTAGGACACATGTATTTGAATTGGATCAAAGTTAGTGGTATTTGGTGAGGATGTTGACCGTACACATCATGGACAGTCTTCTATGTAGATAGTCTGTCAATTTCGAGCCTTCATGTTCATCAGCTGGTCATCTTTAAACTACAGTATGTCTTTAGTTCATTTGGGGATATGACACTTCATTCTCCCTCTATGACTTGTAGTTGGGATCTGGGATGACACGCTCGCAATTGATTGATATGGACCCATTTATCTATGAAACTTTCATTTTTGGGGATCTGTATTTTATAGGCCACTGGAGATATTTTGTCAGTAATGACGAAAGGACCTTTCCATGAGGGAAGAAATTTCTTCTCCCTAACCTGATCTCTTCCAAAGTTATAAAGATAAACTTTATCATTTATTTCATATTCCTTTTTGGACGTTTTGAGATCATAATAGGTTTTAGTGGCAGTTGCGGCTCTTTCTAAATTCCTTTGAGCAAATGCAAAGGCATATTGCAGGTGCTTTCTTAGGTTTTCCACATATTGATGTGTATTGGCAGCATTTATCAAGTTTTGGTCTGATGTACGGTACAGCAGATGCTGAGGTAGAACCATTCTTCTACCAGTCATCAGTTCAAAAGGTGACATTTTGGTAGCACTACTTGGAGTTGCTCTTAATGCCATTAAGACTAGAGGTAGTTTTACATCCCAGTCTTTACCTGTTTCACTCACAAACTTTTTGAGGATTTTAACAATAGACTGGTTGTAACGCTCTACACCACCACTTGAGGCAGCTCTATAAGCAATATGGAGCTTTCTTTTAACCCCTAGTATTTTCCACATTTTTGTCATCACTTCGCTAGTGAAGTGGGTGCCCCGATCTGATTCGATTCTTTGGGGCAAACCAAATCTGGAAAATACATGGATGATTAGCAATGCTGCACATGTTTCAGCACTATTGTTAGGTGCACTAATGCACTCTACCCATTTAGTGAACAGGCATGTCACGGTTAACATGTATTTGTTACCTCTTGATGATCTTGTTACTGGGCCAATAAAATCAATTTGTATATCTGACCATGGCATTACCATCCCCCTTTTCTGCAATGGCGCTCTATGCGTTGGTGCAGTGGGTTGGAACTGTGGGCAGATTAAACACCCTTGACAGTAGGTTTGAACATCTTTCAACATGTGTGGCCAAAAAGCATAATCACGCAATATTTCATACGTGAGTTTGGCACCGCGATGACCAGATGTGGGAGCATCATGGGCATGTTGAAACATTAGACCTCTGAACTTGGTGGGTACTACCCCACTGCTGGATGCCAGTTTTGGAGGTTCTAATTAACAAACCATCCTGTAACTTGAATTGTGATTTAGATTGTATTAAGATTCTCAGATCTTCTTTGCCAATACAATCATCTTTTGAGATGGGGTTGTTTTCAGGATCTTCTATGTGTTTATAGAAGATGCCTACAATGGGGTCTTCTTTTTGACTAGTGATCAGGTCCTCACTAGGAGAATCCTGACTCCATTGTACCAAGTTAGGCTCACTCTGTTGTTTTGCCTGGTTTCTGGTAATGGCTTCTACCTGAATTGCACCCATTAAGTGGTCAATATTAAGGAGTTCTCCAGTTATGGCTCCTTGTTTGGCTAATGAATCCGCAAGGTCATTGCCTTCCTTATTAGGACCTAGAACTCTGGAATGACCCTTGGTCTTTTTCCAGTGTATGGTTAAATCATTGGATACTACCAGATTATCAATCTCGCAGAACAACTTGCCATGCTTGACTGGTTTGTTATTGCTTTTCTGCATGCCATTTCTTTTCCAAGTTGGCAGGTATTCAACAAAACTGTCACGCACATAATTTGAGTCAGTTATGATCACAAATTCATGAATACCATGTTCAATAGCCATTTCAATGGTTTTGAAAACAGCAGTTCTGCAACTTGACTGGATCTTGGTCCAATGTTGAAACCTATAGATATATTTGGGAATCCATTTGCCCCAGTTATACCAATGCCAGCGACTAATCTGCGCTCATTATCAATAGTGGCATGGTAAGAACAACCATCAACATACACCCAAGGTAATGTTTGGCAATTTTCCTCATTGTACATTTTATATGGGGAAAGCAATTGTTCCTCCAGAAAATCATCTTCTGATAATTCTTCCCCAGGATCTCTAGCAGTACAGTCGTGGAGCTCAGCAAGCCCTTGTGCGACTGGATTCTTTTTATTCTGCTTGTAGCGAATTTCTAAGGGCCAGCCTTGTAAGGAAAGAGTCCAAGCTGTTATGCGGCTATTAGACAAATTCCCATCTCTTATTCTCTCACTTTGCAAATATAGCAAAGGCTGGTGGGCTGTTTCCGCAATAATTTTCTCGCCCTGTATATAGCTGCGGAAATTTTGTAGAGCCCATACAGTAGATAAGAGGGCTTTTTCGCAATCGCTAAATTTTATTTCTACTGGGGATAGATTTTTGCTCGCATAAGCAATGGCTTTGTTCAAATTATCATGCTTTTGGTATAACACAGCACTCATGCTTATATCTGTGTAACCTGTCTCTAAGAAGAAAGGTTTACCATCTTCAGGGTACGCTAAGCAAGGTGCTTGAGTGAGTTTTCTCTTTAGCTCTCTGATGGCTGTCTCTTGAGACTCACTCCAGTGCCATTTCACATCTTTCTTTAGAAGAAGTAGTAGTGGTTTAGCTAATTCCGCATAATTATCAATGAATTTGCGAGAATAATTTGTCATACCCAGGAATGATCTCAATTCCTTTAAGTTAGTTGGGTTTTTAGAATTCACTATAGCTTCCACCTTTTTCTTTTGGGGATTTAATCCTTCAGAGGTAACTTCATGTCCCAAGAAGTTTACACGAGTGCGGCACCATTGAGCTTTTTGCAGGGATAATTTGACACCTGCCCTTTTAAGTTGGCTGAGGACGTGTTTAAGCTCTGCGATGTGTTTTTCAAAGTCTGTGCTTTTGATTAAAACATCATCAACATAAGATAAGGTCCCCCTTTCCAGTGCGTCAGGCATAGCCTTATGCATGAATACAGCAAATTCATGTCCAGAATTTATGTATCCAAATGGAAGTCTCTGGAATGCATACTGAACCTTTTGGAAGGAGAATGCTAGCTTATATTGGTCCTCTTCATGTACCTTTATGGTCCAATATCCCTGTGCACAATCAATGGCAGTGAATATTTTGGATCCCTGCATTTGTGCTAGGCACTGGTCAATGTATGGTACAGGCCAGCCAGACATGTATACTCGTTTGTTTAGCTGTCTTAAGTCAGCACACAAACGCCATTGTCCATTGGGTTTAAGGACACCTAGAATAGGGTTATTATAAGAGCTGTGCACCTGTCTGATAATACCTCTTTCTTCCAAATTCCTTATGATCTCTGCAAGAGAATCATATGAGGCTAAGGGAAGTCTGTATTGTTTGACAAATACAGGTGGCGCATTAGGATCTGTTTGTATTCTTGCAATGTGCAAGTCTGTGGTACCACAGTCATAAGAATCCTTAGCGAAAATATCCTTGTACTCCATCAGGAGTTCTCGCAGCTGTTGGCGTTCATCATCGCTAGAACAGCCATTGGCTAAGGATATTTGCTCTTCGACTATTTGCTGAAATCCTGGAAAGATTTCAGGCTGTCCTATTTCATAGGCTTCTTCCAATCTAGAGGTGAGATCCCCTTGATTATAGTTTACATTGCTCCCATGACTCTGGGTGTTGGGGTAATCTTGCTGTTTGATTGGCTGATCAAACACTAGAGAGGCTTCTTCAATTTTACAGATGCCTTCCTCTGAGCTGAAGGGATAAATAGACTGAATTTTAAATAGACCCTCTGGCATAGATGCAAAGGATTGTTCTATTAATTGTTCTTCAGTTAGGTATCCTTCAGGTATTAGCCCAATTACATTATTCTGGAATCCAAAAGTGTAATAACTTGATTCCAGTGCATATCCTATGGTAGTTCCCTTGGATAATGTTATATCCTGTGGGGTCATGTTATGCACAATAATATGTATTGGAATAGTTCCAATATTCACCATAGGAGTGTAGGTCACGGTGACACCCAGATTTTGTATTCTATGGGAGAGGCAAATCAGTGTTTCAGAAGTTTTTAATTTCTGACCTCTCTTTACCTGTAAGGGTAAAAGAAATTTATCAGCCCCAGCAGGAATTATAACATCGCTAGATACCTGCATATTCACAGCATATGGCAATTGCTGGTTTGATTTTAGGGCTGCATTTTCATCCTGAAATACTTCAGGGTCCCCCTTTAACCTGCTCCAAAGGCAAGAGTTAATCAAATCTATTTATATGGCATATCTATGTAAGATATCATTGCCAATGTATATTTGATTATGGGGAGTATTTAAAACTAAAAACAGGTGCTTCACTGACTTATTACCAATAGAGATAGATAATAAGCACTTAGCTGTGATGTTATAGCTTTCAGACCTGTCATCCAGGCCGTTGACACAGTGGTCTTGGGGAGAAAGATATTTAATCACTTTAGGTTCAGCTATTTGCGCTAATAAACCTTCGCTTATATAGCTAGCTTCCTGTTTTAAATTTATTTTAGCATACTTGGTTTTACCAAGGTCATGCACTTGTATAGGGATAAATAGATCCTCTTTAACTCTCTCAATCCCTGTGAGGTATTGAGTGTGGTCTCCCCCCTTAGGGATTTTATGATCCCCCTTGTGGAGCGATATGGTTAATACATCGCCATCTAGGGAAATATTCGCTATCTTTCCAGGCGAAATTTTAAAAGTATTACCATCAGAGCCACTAAAAGGAGTTTGATCATCTATTTGTAGAATAGTGATTTCAGGTACAGAGTTATTCCTGAAATGAATCTCCACAGCATCTGGTTTCTCTTCCACCACGTGACAGCTATGTCGGGTGCGAGATATACCAGATTTTTCATAATTGATAGGCCGTTTAACTTGTGACCAAATTACATTATTTATGCAATCAATTATGGTGCTTAATCGTTTCAGGAGATCACTACCAATAATTAAACGATCAGTTGGCAGATCCACTATAATGACAGGGTGTCTTATGACCCTGTTCCCCAATTTAAATTTTAACCAGGCAGTACCGTAAACTTTTAGGGAGTCACCCCCAACACCTATTAGAGAACCGTCAAATTCTTTTATTTTAGGTTTGTGGGGTGTTAGCTCATTTAGCTGTGTGTAGTACCTGTGGGATAAGATAGTTGCCTGTGACCCAGTGTCAATTAATCCCCTGATAGGGTTGGAGACTGAATCTTGCAGCTCAACTAGTACATAATATCTTCCTGCAGTTTCTATCATTTCACACATAAAATTTGCATTCTTGTACATCTGTGGGCTTCGCCACGTTTTACCTGAATTCGCTGTGTCATTCGATGCAGAGGAACCTTCATACCTACCTGTTTCCTCTATGACAGGGTTGGTTGGATTCTTTTGTACTGCATCTGTGGAGATAAGGTTAGGAGAGAGCTGCAAGGGAAGAGATTTGTTAACTTTTCCCGGATGAGGTTGCTTGTCATCACGGCCAAATCGTCCGTTTCCGGTCTGTGGGGAGATAACATGATTAGTATCATTGATATTTATTATTACAGTTTGTATATCTCTACCCTCCCCTTCAAGTGATACTGCAGTATTTATGACTGTGCCTGTGGTCCACTGCTGACCACTGGCTGTACCCCTAAAAAAGTATTGTTCGGTTGCTGAGCCGTAGATTTTTGACTCATATTAGCGATTTGTTCGCTCAACCGATTTAATTGGGTAAACAGCATATCTACCTGATTGTACAAGTTACCTCTACCCCTGGGCCTATCTCTTGGTGCCCCATTGTACTGATTCCTGGACCATTGGGTTCCCTCAGAATCAGGGCCACTATTTCTATTCTGGCGTGGTTGCCCCTGGGGTTCAGCTTGTTCAGCATTAGTACTTTGGGGAGCATTATATACCTGGGGTGTCTGGTTACCCTTAGAATATCTTCGCCGTCTATTGTATCTACCCTTGCGCGGATACCAATTATTTGGTGAGTATTCTCTTTGTGAGTAATTATTCACCTGATTATGTCCCCCACTTTGGTTATAGTCTCCCTGCGCCTCAACCTGTGTAGGGGGAGGGGCAGAATTAAACCTCTGTGGAGATGGCCTGTTTTGACTGGCCACCTCTGCATAAGTCCTCTTGTTAGACTCCAAATTGAGTGGGCTAGGTGACACCCTAGTTTCTGCCACAATTTTGGGTTTTGACTCCTTTTTAACCCCCTGCTCACTGGACTGCTGAATAGAGTATAACTTCGTACTCTCTTTGATCAGCCATTCCAATGAGCAGTCCTCATCAAAATCTCTAGCTAAGTTGATTTTGATGGGTGTAGGCAATGCTTCAAAAAATAAATTTACAAATTCTGAGCCATCAAATCTGGGATTATCTTCAGCCATACTGTACGCATATTTCAATACAGAAAGGAATTCGACTGGACTCTGATTTGCACGACACTTTAAACCATATACCGCTATTTTCGCGGCAGTTTTAGTGCGATATTGCCCGAATTCTTTTCTGCATTGTTGTTTTACCCCATTCCAGGAATGAATATTCATATCCTTTAGTGAAACAAAGAATTTGTGATGCCTACTGTCAAATACCCAAGGCAGAAATTCAATTTTCAATTTCTCACTTGTAACATTCATTATAGCTAACGCATTTTCAAAAGCCTGTAAATGATCAATTACAGATGTTGTTCCCTTATTGGAGAATATAGGTACTGCGCGTTGTACGAAGGTGATTATTTTATGGGAATCATAGACTTTATCAGACTTATTTTGGGATTCTCTGTTAGAGTTTCCCTCCCCCGCATCAGCTGCGCTACAGCTGTCCTCTGGATTTATATCCTGAGGGGATTGTCTATTTTGGAAATCTACTTCTGACCCGTTAGGGGTCATTTGTCTATGTTGTTCTATATATTTTCGTACCTCGTCCCTGACGCGTTCGCTAAAGGAGTTAGCATTATCTGTATTATTCTCATTGCTAATATAGGGGTTTTCATTATGGCGATGTGACCTTTTTAAATCGCTTAATTCTCTCTGGCTTTGCGCAAGCTGTTCATTTAAATCTTGTATCTGCGCGATTAAGTCCATATTGTGCTTATCTAAGGTGGCTAGGTTTTGGGCAAATTCATCCATTTTATTTTTGGCTATTTTTAAACCCTCTTCGCGTCTGCGCGAGGAACGAATACTATTTTCTAGCTCCTGTATTTGCAATCGTTTGTCTGTGACACAAAACGACATTTCGTCAATTATGCATATTAAAAGGGGCCAGGATTTTAGTATTAGTTCATCTCGCTTTTTGGGAGCTTCGCATTGATTAATCATTAATAATTCCTGGAAGAATTCATTCTCTTCATTCCACATATTATTATTAACCGTAATATTTTTAGCCCTAGTTTCAAGCATATCCATAAAATCATTTTTCACCCGCAATATTAAACTTCCCTTTAAGGTAACTTAAGATATCTTTCTTAAGGACCTGACCTTTAGTAATAGGTATGGTTATGGGACCAATTTCATTGCTATGTATAGAATTAAATGAGTCACTTCTGGCTACAGACATTATTGTATTGGTTTAGTATTTATTTAACTAAAATGCTAATACAATTTTTGCCAATAAAAAGAGAGAAGGAAAAATTTTATATTTAAAAAAAAAAATATTATTAATTTTGAAATATGAAAAATTAATATTCCGAAATATGAAAAATTAATATTTTTGATTAACTTTGAAAATATGAAAAATCAATATTTTTGATTAATTTTGAAATATGAAAAATTAATATTTTTATTAATTTTTCAAAATTAATCTTTAATAATATTTCAAGATATTAATACAATCTCGAAATATGAAAATTAATATTTCAACTTTTCAAAAAAAATTTATATCTTCAAAATATTAATATCGAAATATGAATTTTTTTTTATTTATTTTTTTCTTCTCTTTTATAATAATTTCTATTTACTTACAAATATATTATATCAATTATGATGGAATATTAATAAATCTCAGAAAAAGTGCCTCCAATTATTATGTCAGTATATTTATAAGAATCTTAGTAGTGCTATCCAAATAATAAATCAGTTTATGGCAGGGTTACAAACACAATACAAAAAAAAAAAATAGAAACCCTAATTAACCATGCATCTACTAGACCATACAATTAATATAAATACCTGAATTCTTTTATTTAGTTAATATCCATGAACATATTGAACTATATTTGCAATAAAAGGAAACTAAATAAAATTTATATGCGTTAAAATCAACTCTTAAGATATGCTATTCTTCTTACAAAACCCAGAACAATATACCTTCACAATTCAGCCTTATTTATTTAACACAATGGGACTAAAAACCTTTAACATCCAAGCAATACAATTCTAAACAGTGTTTATAAAACAATAGGATAATATATATATTCTGCTATTTAACTGCAATTTATCCTAATACAAAATTAACTGACAATATCAGAACTTGCATAGATGAGTTACTTGGTCAATCAGACGCAGATTTAAACAATATATGTATATAGGCTGTGAAATGCTAACTTGAAATATTTCCTTAACTCTGCTAAGTATAGCAATAATAAATGTTTAATTTAAATGCTTGCGTACAAACAGGCAGGCTAAGAGCTATTTAAGGTTATATAATACAATCTAAAAGCCCAATTTGTTCTTTCCAATTCAAAAATTGTAATTTTACTGTAGTGGCTATGCTTATAACTTATCTTACAAAAACCTTGTATACATCACCCAAATAAACAGCAATCCGGTTCCCAATGTTTTGCAACAGATCCAATTCACCTCAGAAATTCAAAATTGGGGTAAAGCATATGGAGTCCAATGGTAGATGTGTGCTTTTGATTAATAACTCCGCAGTTACTCCTTTCTGGATCAAAATAACACAACCTCTTCTTAGTCTCTATGCTGGGGTTAAATCATCTGATCTCACCCCTCCCCTTTTTGATTATTTATCAGTCATTGGTGAATATTGGAAACGCCCACGGCCTTGTCTTGGATTAGTTCTTTGCAACTGAACATGGATTGGTTTATTTGGTAAATGTGTTGTCAAGGAAATGCATTCTTTGCAACAACCAATCATCTCATGGTTGCAATTCCGCATCATAACACTAGGTGGCAGCAGACGTACAAACAAACAAATACAACAAGACCATCTCTAACATTTTTAAGCAAGTTAAAAAAAAAATTTCTTTCATAAGATGGTTATTTAATCAGATCACACTCTCTGCATTAATCATATATAACCCCAATTACAGATGGTTAATATTAGGTTATTTTTTTCTGATTATTCTGATACCAAATATGTTATATTATTAACATTTTATTATATTAAGGTAATTTAACACTGCCAATTACTAGCCCAAAATGCATCACAACTTTGTCAGCATTCTGGCACTTCTTTGCAAATAACAGCCTATTTTTATTTCAGTATTGTACTGTATTCCAAGTGAATCCTGTCTATGTAGATCTGAAATAAAAAAAATAAATAAATGTCAATAATCACCTCTCCTCAGGTCCACAAACATCCACTCATGTTTTCAAACACACAGAGGCCAAGATATTCATGTTTTCAAAACATATATATATATATATATATATATATATATATATATATATATATATATATATATATATATATATGCACATTCATTTCTATGTAGATTTGAGATTATCTGTCTGAGAAATATAAGCAAAACAGAGGTTATTACACATTTTTGACTGACTAAAACAGTTACCTCCCAAGCTTAGTAAATATCCATGTAATAATAGAGAATTAGACAATTTTCAATTTCTATATTTGATACATTCTGAGGCATGCATTCAAATAGAAAAAAAAAATTAATTGATGTCTATTTGCTGCCTGCCAGAGTCACACCTTAGCATTTGTCTGTGTTTTTCAAGGCCTCCATTGCTCCACATGGGGTCAATCCATGAGGAGTTGTAAAAGTCTTTAAAACAGCATATTTCCTGTTTAGCCAGCAGTGCAGATGTGTATTTGATAATTAACACCCATGTGCCTAAAAGCTGCCTCTCCATGATTTTGATCAGTTCCAAAAGGGTAATTCAGACATTTCGTCTCCATATATTTGCCTGTATCCTGAAACTGTTATATTTTAGTTCCTTGCTAAATTATACAATTGCATAATTTAACATATTGAGTGTGTGAGATCTCCCAGAGATAATCCTTTGTTCTCCTTTCAGCCAAGAATGTCTCCTGTGCAATTGGAGTGGGGGAGATCTAATCCTTTGTCCTACAGACCATGTTTATATCCACAGATCTATCAAAAAAAGACAAATATACCTCTATATATTATTTAATAATATTTCAAATACCTTGACAGACCTTACGGGTGAAAAAGGGTTTTTCTTCCACTCGTCAAGAGAGTAAGATTAAAGGAATGTTCTCCTTTTTTCTCTTTTTGCAGGGTCAGTCTTGTTGGTTAGTATCCAACCAAACTTAGTTGAATCTCTAAGACTTCCTAACGGGGGCAGAGGTATTCCTTGAACTGGGTTCAGTGCCTTCTTCTCTGGGAGTGATGTTTTCAGTCCCAGAACAGGATCTAGGTATTTACCTTGAGTTTCTCAGGTTTTGACCTTCTCAGTAGTAGCAATTCTACTTTAGTTCAAGGGGTCTGTTCATGACGAACCTAAACCATGATTTATTGTTCCCATGTTTCGTGTTTTTCTCAGGTTTCTGAGTTTCTCCATCCTATGAGACTTTGTCTTGGGATGCTGCAAGGGTTCCTTCCTGGACAATATATAGGTTCAGGTGTCACTCTCTTCATAAGATCTTTCCCTATCTTTTTTTTCCCATGGAGGAATTTAATCTGGACCTTAATAGATTATCTATCTAGGAGAAGATTTCTAACAGAGGTCAGATAATCTAGGACTTGTTCCTTTCCTATTTCTGCAGTCTATTGTCAAACCAGCAGCAAGTTCTGGTGGTCCTGTTGATAGTGTAACCAAGGGGTTTGGGAGTCTGCACCTAGCTGCAGTTCATTTTCTTCACTTTCAGTGATTTAATGTATGGAAGGGATTAGTATGATTTCTACCTGGGTGATGTGACTATGGATGCCAACTTGCTGGGCTGGGAAGCGGTCTGGGTTTTGTTTAAGGTCAGAAGTGTTTGCTCTCCTCTTTAACATCTTGGAGTTGAGAGCGCTCTTCAATGCCTTGGATTGGTCTGTTAGCCATAGCCCGTTTAATCAGATTCCAGTCGGACAGCATAGCCTCGATGGCCTACATCAACCACCAGGTGGGAACTCAGAGTTCCTTAGCCATGAAGGAGGTGGCATGAATCATTCTGTGGGCGGAGGCCCACAATTGCTGTCTGTCTGCCTGCCATCCACATCCCAGGAGTAGACAATTGGATAGCGGATTTCCTGAGCAGACAAACTTTCCATCCTGGGGAGTGGTAATTCCATCCGGATGTGTTCTCTGAGTTAACAACCAACCGGAATTGGATCTGATGAAGTCTCATCAGAACGCCAAGCTCCCAAAGTACGGTTCAGGGTCCAGAGATTCTCAAGCCCTTCTGATAGATGCTCTGGCAGTTCCTTGGCACTTTAGATTGGCATATCTGTTTTCCTCCGTTTGCTCTCCTCCACGAGTTATATGCTCGGATCATGCAGGAGAGTGCGTCAGTGATTCTAATAGCTCCTGCGTGGCCTAGCAGGATCTGGTATGCAGACCTAGTGGAAATGTTGTCTCTACCACTGTGGAGACTCCCTCTGAGGAAGGACCTTTATGTGTTAGGGTCCTTTTCTTCTTCCAAATCTCGTTTCTCTGAAGCTGACTGCTTGGAGATTGAACGCTTAATTTTATCCAAGCGCGGATTCTCTGAGTTGGTTATTGAGACCATGATTCAGGCTCATAAACTTGTCACTAGAAAGATTTGCTTTATTGATGTGAATCCAAGGGATACTCTTGGAGGAGAGTTAGGATTCCAAGAATTTTATCCTTTCTCCGGGAAGGTCTGGAGAAGGGTTTGTCTGTCAGTATTCTGAAAGGTCAGATCTCTGCCCTATCCATTTTTCTGCACAACCGTCTGGCAGATGTGCAATCTTTTTGTGTCAGACCTTAGTCAGAATCAGGCCTGTGTTTAAGTCTGTTGCTCCACCTTGGAGTCTTTAACCTTGTTCTTAAAGTTTTGCAACAGGCTCCGTTTGAGCCTATGCATTTCATACATATTAAGTTATTATCTTGGAAGGTGTTTGTTTCTTACTGCTATTTCTTCTGCTCGGAGGGTTTCTGAACTCTCAGCTTGAAGTATAACTCTCCTTATCTCATATTTCATGCCGATAAGGCAGTTCTTCGTACCACGTTTGGTTTTCCTCCTAAGGTTGTTTTGGACAGAAATATTAATCAGGGAATTGTTATTCCTTCTATCTGTCCTAAACCTTCTCATAAGAATCATTTGTTGCACAACTTAGATGTTGTGCAGGCTTTCTATTTTGCAGGCGACTAAGGATTTTCGTCAGTCTTCTGAATTGTTTGTTTGCCTTTCTGGGAAACGTAAGGACAGAAAGCTACTGCCACTTCTTTTTCTCTCTGGTTGAGAAGTACTATTCGTTTGGCGTATAAGACTGCTGGACAGCAGCCTCCTGAGAGAATTACAGCTCATTCCACTAGGGCTGTTTCTTCTTCCTGGGCCTTCAAGAATGAGGCCTCTGTGGACCAAAATTACAAGGCTGCGACTTGCTCTGCTTTGCACATTTTTTCTAAATTCTATAAATTTGATACTTTTGCCTCGACTGAGGTTTCTTTTGGGAGAAATGTTCTTCAAGCAGTGGTGCCTTCTGTTTAGGTTACCTGTCTTGTCCCTCCCTTATCATCTGGGTATTGATTCCCAACTGTAATTGATGATGATCCGTGGACTCACCGTGTTATTAGAAAGAAAACAAAATTTATGCTTACCTGATTTATTTATTTATTTGCACGGTGAGTCCACGGCCCGCCCTGTTTTTCAGACAGTTTCTTTTTATATAAACCTCAGGCACCTCTACACCTTGTGTTGCTTCCTTTCTCTCCTTTCCCTTTGGTCGAATGACTGGGGGATTGTGGGTAGGAAGTGATATTTAACAGCTTTGAAAATGTTGGTGTTTCCTGTTTCTCAATCATGTACCTAAAATCTTGTTCTCCCTTACTAACATACCAACAATTTAGGCATTTCTTTAAGCAACTGAGCAAATTTTAACCCCTTAATGACAACTGACGTACCAGGTACGTCCTGCAAAAACTAGCAGTTAGTGACAATGGACGTACCTGGTACGTCAGTTGTTTAAGAGAGTGCTGGAAGCGATCGCAATCGCTTCCAGCAGCTCTCAGGGTATTGCAGTGATGCCTCGATATGGAGGCATCCTGCAATACCTTTCAACAAGCCTCTGATGCAGAGAGAGCCACTCTGTGGCCCTCTCTGCACCAGTAACAATGGTGCTGTGTTCCGGGGGGAAGGGAAGCAAGGAGGCGGCAGCGTGCGGGCACGCGCGTGCACGTGGGGAGCGTGCACGTGGGGAGCGCGCACGTGCACGTGGGGAGCGCGCGCATATTAGCCACTGACACCAATGAAAAAAAAAAAAGTTCAAAACATTAACATTAAAAAATATATATATAAAAGGATCTGGGGGGGGTTGGGGGTATTGAGGGGGGGGGGGCTGCTACACTACAGAAAAGTTTATAAATATTTTTGGGGGCAAAAGTTTATAAATATTTTTGGGGGCAAATTGGGTACTGGCAGACAGCTGCCAGTACCCAAGATGGTGGCAATTAAGTAGCAGGGAGGGTTATAGAGCTGTTTGGTGGGGGATCAGGGAGGTTGGGGGCTAAGGCAGGGCTCCATTACAGCATAATACATTTTTTTAAAAAATAAAATAAAAAAAACTCCTTTTATTTAGTACTGGCAGACTTTCTGCCAGTACTTAAGATGGCGGGGACAATTGTGGGGTGGGGGAGGGAAGAGAGCTGTTTGGGAGGGATCAGGGGGTGGGATGTGTCAGGTGGGAGGCTGATCTCTACACTAAAGCTAAAATTAACCCTGCCAGCGCCCTACAAGCTATCTAATTAACTCCTTCACTGCTGGGCATAATTCACGTGTTGTGCGCAGCAGCATTTAGCGGCCTTCTAATTAACAAAAAGCAACGCCAAAGCCATATATGTCTGCTATTTCTGAACAAAGGGGATCCCAGAGAAGCTTTTACAACCATTTGTGCCATAATTGCACAAACTGTTTGTAAATAATTTCAGTGAGAAACCTAAAATTGTGAAAAATTTAAAGTTTTTTTTATTTGCTCGCATTTGGCGGTGAAATGGTGGCATGAAATATACCAAAATTGGCCTAGATCAATACTTGGAGTTGTCTACTACACTAAACTAAAGCTAAAATTAACCCTACAAGCTCCCTACATGCTCCCTAATTAACCGCTTCACTGCTGGGCATAAAACACGTGTGGTGCGCAGCGGCATTTAGCGGCCTTCTAATTACCAAAAAGCAACCCCAAAGCCATATATGTCTGCTATTTCTGAACAAAGGCGATCCCAGAGAAGCATTTACAACCATTTGTGCCATAATTGCAGAAGCTGTTTGTAAATAATTTCAGTGGGAAACCTAAAGTTTGTGACAAAATGTGTGAAAAAGTGAACTTTTTTTTTAATTTGATCGCATTTGGCGGTGAAACGGTGGCATGAAATATACCAAAATGGGCCTAGATCAATACTTTGGGATGTCTTCTAAAAAAAAATATATACATGTCAATGGATATTCAGGTATTCCTGACATATATCAGTGTTCCAATGTAACTAGCGCTAATTTTGAAAAAAAAGTGGTTTTGAAATAGCAAAGTGCTACTTGTATTTATGGCCCTATAACTTACAAAAAAAGCAAAGAAGATGTAAACATTGGGTATTTCTAAACTCAGGACAAAATTTAGAAACTATTTAGCATGGGTGTTTTTTGGTGGTTGTAGATGTGCAACAGATTTTGGGGGTCAAAGTTAGAAAAAGTGTGTTTTTTCCATTTTTTTCCTCATATTTTATAAAAATTTTTATAGTAAATTATAAGATATAATGAAAATAATGGTATATTTAGAAAGTCCATTTAATGGCGAGAAAAACGGTATATAATATGTGTGGGTACAGTAAATGAGTAAGAGGAAAATTACAGCTGAACACAAACACCACAGAAATGTAAAAATAGCCATTGTCATTAAGGGTAAGAAAATTGAAAAATGTTCCGGTCATTAAGGGGTTAAATATGTTTTATTTTTAAAAAAAAAAAAAAAATCACTGTACTTTAAAATGTATTGTTTCTCCCTTTTGTGTGTTTTTTTACAGGAAGAAGACCCAAACTTTGCTTCACAACAACAGGTGTACAAGGATATAGGGGAGGAAATGCTGCTGCACGCTTTTGAGGGTTATAACGTCTGTATATTTGCTTATGGTCAGACTGGTGCTGGTAAATCTTATACCATGATGGGCAAACCAGAACCTGGGCAGCATGGCATCATCCCACAGGTATCATTTCTAGCAACTAAATGGCAAAACATTAGGAATTACTTGAATGGCCTTGAAAGATACAGCCCAAATTTTTTTTTTTACCCAGGATTTAGATAAAGTATAGAATTATTCAACTTTACAATTACTTCTACTATCAAAATTGCTTAATTCTCTTATTATCCTTGGTTAAAGGAGCAGAAATGCACTACTGCGAGGTAGCTGAACACATTGGTTGAGACAATGGCGAGGCGTTTGTGCAGCCACCAATCAGCAGTTAGCTCCCTGAGCCTACCTAGGTGTACTTTTCAACAAAGGATACCAAGAGAACAAAGCAAATTAGATAAGGGAAAGTTGTTTAAAAACTTTTATAATTCACATAGAGCATGCAGTTTTAATTTTGATTTTACTGTCCATTTTTAAAGACTGGAAACTTCATTAAAGGGACATAATACTCATATGCTAAATCACTTGAAACTGATGCAGTATAACTGTAAAAAGTTGACAGGAAAATATCACCTGAGCATCTCTATGTAAAAAAGGAAGATATTTTACCTCACAATCTCCTCAGCTCAGCAGAGTAAGTTCTGTGTAAAAAGTTATACTCAGCTGCAGGTAAAAAAAAAAAAAAAGAAATGAACAGCAGCCAATCAGCATCAGCAGTCCTGAGGTCATGAACTCCTTTTTACTGTGATCTCATGAGATTTCACTTAACTCTCATGAGATTTTATTGTAAACTTCCTTACACTGAATAGGGAGATAATATTGAGAGTGCACGAGACTCAACCCTTTGGCTGTCCCGGGACAGACATACTGATATGCTGCTTAGAAGTCCTTTACAATGGGATGTGGCTACTGAGAAACTTTTGAGGTAAAATATCTTTCTTTTTTTACATAGAGATGTTCAGGTGATATTTTCTAGTCGGCTTTTTACAGCTATGCTGCATCACTTTCAAGTGAAAAGTTAAACATTTGGGTATTATGGCCCTTTAAAGAGAGAAAATCTAAAAAAGGATTGAAGGAATTACATGCTTTATATGAGCTGTTCTAAAAACTGGAACAATATGGGCACACAGAAACCCATTGTATAGAAAAGGTTATGGAAGAATAGTGCACGCAAAGGGAAACAATATTTAGGTAGTTGGTACTTGAGAGTATAAATGTATTATCTTTACACAGGTGCAATTACAGCAAACATGTCAGATAATGCTGGAGAAACTTATAGGTCAAGAATTAAAAACACAGGACTAAAAAGAAGTAAAATGGTAACTTGATGCATTCTGACTGGTGGGATCATCCTAACTAGGCTTTCCAAGAAAACCACTTAACACATTTGTTTGTTTTTTGTATTTTTTATGTTTTCTCAAGAAAATAGTAGTAAGGTTTGCTATGTTTATTTGCTTTAAAAGCTGTTGATAGTTCTACTGATTGGGAAAGTAATATACTGATTTTTATGAGCTTGCCCCCATCTTATTTCTTTTTTTTTCTGTTTTAAAAATACTGAGAAGATTGTGAATGATACCAGAAACCTACTTTTTGTGGGTTATCCCTTTGGGCTCAGAGCAGAGGGAATTTGACAATTCCACTAAAAAAAGTGGTAGGATACTAGGATTGAATGTATAGAAATTCACAAACAAAAATGTTTTGTTTTCAATACAGCTATGTGAAGATTTATTTGCCAGAGTCGCTAGCAGCAAGAGCCCGGACCTCTCCTACTCCGTGGAGGTAAACAAATCTATCTGGCCCAGAGCCTGTCTATATATACACACACACAGTCGTATGCAAAAGTGTAGGCACCCCTGACAATCTCCATGATTTTCATTTATAAATAATTTGGTGTTTGGATCAGCAATTTCATTTTGATCTATCATAACTGAAGGGCACAGTAATATTTCAGTAGTGAAATGAGGTTTATTGAATTAACATAAAATGTGCAATATGCATCCAAACAAAATTGGACAGGTGCATTAATTTGGGCACCTTTGTCATTTTGTTGATTTAAATACCTGTAACTACCTAGCACTGATATTAATTGGAACACACAGTTGGTTTGGTGAGCCCATTAAGCCTTGAACTTCATAGGCAGGTGCATCCAATCATGAGAAACTGTATTTAAGTTGGCCAATTGCAAGTTGTTGTTGTTCTTATTGACTCTCCCCTGAAGAGTGGCAACATGGGGACCTCAAAACAACTCTCAAATGACCTGAAAACAAAGATTGTTAAACATTATGGTTTAGGGGAAGGCTACAAAAAGCTATTGCTGAGATTTAAGCTGTCAGTGTCCACTGTGAGGAACATAGTGAGGAAATGGAAGACCACAGGCACAGTTCTTGTTAACGCCGTAAGTAAAATTATTGAAGAGGCAAAGGATGGTGAGAACGGTCAAAAACAGCCCACAGACCACATCCAAAGACCTACAACATCATCTTGCTGCAGATGGTGTCACTGCATCGTTCAACAATTCAGCGCTCTTTGCACAAGGAGAAGCTGTATGGGAGAGTGATGCAGAAGAAGCCTTTTCTGCACACACGCCACAAACAGGGAATCTTGTTAAAGTTGAGGGTCGCATGGATTCCACTCAATATCAGCAGATACTTGAGAATAATGTTGAAGAATCAGTCACAAAGCTGAAGTTACCACGGAGCTTGATATTTCAACAAGACAAGACCCAAAACGCTGCTCAAAATCTACTCTGGCATTTATGCAGAGGAACAAGTGCAATGTTCTGGAATGGCCATCCCAGTCCCCAGACCTGAATTTCATTGAAAATCTGTGGGGTGATTTGAAGCGGGATGTCCATGCTCGGCAACCATCAAACCTAACTTAACTGGAGATGTTTTGCAAGGAGGAATGGTTCAAAATACCTTCATCCAGAATCCAGACACTCATTACAGGCTATAGGAATTGTCTAGAGGCTGTTATTTCTGCTAAAGGAGGCTCTACTAAATATTGATGCAATATTTATGTTGGGGTGCCCAAATTTGTGCACCTGTCTAATTTCGTTTTGATGCATACTGCACATTTTTCTGTTAATCCAATAAATCTAATTTCATTACTGAAATATTACTGTGTCCTTCAGTTATTTGATAGATAAAAATGAAATTGCTGATCCAAACACCCAATTATTTATAAATGAAAATCATGGAAATTGTCAGTGGTGCCTAAACTTTTTCCATACGACTGTATATATGTATTTTATATATAACACAACTTCCTCGCCGCTACTTTTGTGTTTCACTTTTCTGTTTTAGTCCTTACTATTCCCATCTTTTCAGATTAAGCTGCCCCCCCCCCCCCCTTTACTGCTTAATGAGTTTGCTTACAATCTCCTCCCATCTCCCTCCCTTTTTTTTTTTTTTTTTTGGAATCCTCTTTATTTTCACAGGTAAGCTACATGGAGATTTACTGTGAGCGGGTCCGTGATCTTCTTAACCCTAAAAGTAAAGGAAACCTGCGTGTGAGGGAGCACCCAATTATGGGGCCATATGTGGAAGACCTGTCTAAATTAGCTGTGACCTCTTACCCTGACATTGCAGACCTCATGGACTGTGGAAACAAGGCTAGGTAAGAAAGATGGTGGTAGATATTTGATGTTGGCCCCATCAAAGTACTTTTACATCATTGTATTGAAAAATATTAGAATGAGATGTCGATTATCAGATTTGCTTCATTCTCTTAGTAACTTTTTGTTTAAGGAGCAGCAATGTAATACTAGGAGCTAGCTGAACACATTGAGCCAATGAGAAGAGGCAAATTTGTGCAGCCACCAATCTGTATATTATAAAAACATGGAAATGGGATGTGTACCCAGTCCAGTCTGAGAGTACAGTCCAAGTCACTGTAAAACCCACAGCCCTGAATACTTGTAGACATATATATGTATGTGTATGTGTATATATATGTGTATATATATATATATATATGTATATATGTATATATATATATATATATATATATATAATAAATACATTTTGAAAGGAACAATGTGGAAATATGATTATTCATATAAATATGCTATTTAAAATTCTAGACGGGAAAAATACTTTATAATAGGATTACCTTGTTATTCATAATATCTTCTTTCATCTTACATAAAAATAGAACACAAACTGAAGAATTCATATAGCTGTACTCATAAATCCAGTACTTAATTTCTTTAACATGCCAAATGCTCATGTTTTACAGGAGCTTTCTCCAGCTCCTAGATGTGCAAGCCTCTGAGACACCAACCTTATTTCCCACTTCTCTTCGGGGGCCTGATTCTCTAAAGTTCTGTTTACCGAGATTCTGTGAGATGCCTCGTCAGTATTACGAGGATTCTCTGGGATTGTTTTTTTTTAAAGCCAATTTTTACTTTGGAACTTTACTAATATTTTTTATGTGAATGAGAGAAACATTATTTACTGCATAGTGCTCTATAAAAGCTGATGGTCTCTCTCCATGTCAAGAGTTTTTGAGAATCTGCCCCTTATCTGGTAGCATGTGGAATGCATTGAATAACTTAAAGGGAGATTGAAACACATTGATTTAAAGGCACATGAATTTAAAATTTGAATTCTCCATAAAATGTTTAAAGGGATATAGTTTATTTTTTTTAACAACTTTCCATTTTATTTCTATTGCCAAATTTGCTTTGTTCTCTTGGTATCTTTTTGTTCAAAGAGAAGCAATACACTGAACTAGATGAACAAAGGGGTGAGCCATTGACAACAGCAGCAGCTAGCTCCCAGTATTGCATTACTGTGCCTCAGCCTACCTAGGTAGGCTTTTCAGCAAAGGATACAAAGAAAACAAAGCAAACTAGGTAAAATATGTAAATTTGGAAAGTTGTATAAATCTTATCTGTCTGAATCATGAAAGTTTAATTTTTACTTCACTGTCCCTTTAAGTGTAGTGAAACAACTGCACAATTATTATTATTATTATTCTTTATTTATAAAGCGCCAACAGATTCCGCAGCGCTGCCCATGGGTACAAGGATAACAGTACAGTGGAGAAACAATACGATACGACACAAAATTTTACAGACAAATACAGGGGAAATTGAGGGCCCTATTCCCGTGGGAACTTACAATCTAGACGGGTAGGAGGATTGAAAACAGGAGGTGGGGACTGCAGAGGTGAGAATGATATTGGTGAGGAGATAGAGGGCAACTGTTAGTTAAGTGAAGTTAGTTTGTTAATAAGTCGGGTGATAAGTTTCCCTGAACAGAAAGGTCTTTAGGGAACGTTTAAAGGAGGAGAGGTTAGGGGCAAGTCTGACATCTCGAGGAAGTGTCACAATGTACTTTTTAGTTATTTTGGCCCCTTTTTCTGTAATTAAACTACATTTCGGTTTCATATCCCTTTAACCAAAAGAGTAACCCAGATGCCCCCTCCTTTTAATAATAACAGAGGAATAGAATTAGACTAGTCTGAAGATTTTAGAAAATGTAATAATGGACCAAATAAAAAAAAAATTCCTGTCCAAAGGGGACATTAAACTTACCAGCAACTAAGCACTGCATTACAAAATAAATGTTTTAATATTTAACTCTCTCATAGTGTTACAATTTACAGGGTTTTAGAAAACAAGGTTTTTAAAATCAAAAGCGTATCAGCGATGCACCCCTTTAAAAGCTTGGTGGAATCCTTGTTCCTGATCTCCCTTGCTGTGGCCAATTAGGGTCATATGTAAATGAACTTGAGATTTGAGCTAACCAATCACTGTATAGAATGTTGCATGCTCAGATTTTATGTTACAGTAAATGCAGGCAAAATAATGATCATGCCTTCAGTGTTTTATTTTCTTAATTTTGTGTGGAGATGAAATTTTGTTTAATGTCCTTTTTTAAATTCTACATTTGGATTAGGTGTTGTATATTGAAGTGATCATACCCCTTATTCACATTCTGGTATTAGTGTTAAATTCTTTATTTTTCTTTAATGATTCAGATAGAGAATGCAACTTTCTAATTTACTCCTATTATCAAAGTTTCTTCGTTCTCTTGCTATCTTTATTTAAAAAGCAGGAATTTAAAGCTTAGGAACTGGCCCATTTTAGGTTCAGCACCATAGCGCGCGCTTATTGATGGCTACATTTAGATACCAATAAGCAAGCAGGTGCTTTTTAAATAAAGATAGCAAGAGAACGAAGAAAAATTGATAATCGGAGTAAATTAGAAAGTTGCTTAAAATTGCATGCTCTATCTGAAAGTATCATTTTAATGAATTACAGCATCATAAATATTTTCCTACATTTTTGTTCCTTCTGCAGGACTGTTGCTGCCACTAATATGAATGAGACAAGCAGTCGATCTCATGCTGTCTTCACCATTGTGTTCACGCAGAAGAGACATGATGAAATGACTGATCTGGATACAGAAAAGGTAAAGGGACTAGAGTGCATTCCACAGGCGTATTTTTCAGTAAAATACTTAATAAAAATGTCTTATGTGCATTTATTTTGACCTCAGGTCAGTAAAATCAGCCTTGTGGATCTGGCTGGCAGTGAAAGAGCAGATTCCTCAGGTGCTAAAGGAATGCGACTCAAGGTAAATAATGCTTTACACCGACAATATAGGTGTTTCATTTTGTTTTGTCTCCAGGTACAATAGGGTTTGTTTTGTTTTTTTTACCCAGGAAGGAGCAAACATCAATAAGTCTCTAACCACTCTTGGGAAGGTCATTTCTGCATTGGCTGAAATGGTGAGTAAATGTAGGATGTTTCTTTCCATTGACAACACAATCCCTTGTTACAGGTTCTCAAATAAGCAAACTTAAAGGGACAGTATACACTCATTTTCATATAACTGCATGTAATAGACACTACTATAAAGAATAAGATGCACAGATACTGATATAAAAATCCAGTATAAAACTGTTTAAAAACGTACTTAGAAGCTTTCAGTTTAGCTCTGTTGAAAAGGTAGTTGGAAAGCCCACTGCAAGTGGGAAATAAGACACCCCCCCTCCCCCTTCTTTTGCATATGAAAAGACCCTTTACACAAACAGGAGCAAGCTGAAGAAGGTAGCTGACGGTATTCACATAAAACTTTGGGGCTTGGTTAGGAGTCTGAAAATCAGAGCAATGTTATTTAAAAATAAGCAAAATTATGCATTTTTAAAAAAAACAAACTTTATGGGCTTTATAAATAGATCATCTACAAAACATTTATGCAAAGAAAAAATTAGTGTATAATGGCCCTTTAAAATAAAGGTCATGGTACTTATTTATTCTGAAGTTGACTCTTCCAGAAAAATTATAGAAAGAGCCTCCATACATAAGTGAAGTAAACCTATAGTAAACGTAAAAAAAAAAAAGTTAGAAAGCGAACAGCATGATTTGTAAAAATAATAATGGACAGGTATCGGTTATCCATTTATTTACAAAGATGCCTTTTGCGGGTTGTTTGTCCACATCTGGAATCCATATTTTACTTTAGTTTATAGTACTGTTATCAACTCAGGGTATCCATTTTTAACAATAATACTGACACAAAAGCCAGACCTCAGGGTATGAAGAAGCTGGTGAAACTGAATAACTGTATTTCTCTCTCCAATGCTGCATAATTTATTGTGGAGAACCCTTTAAGAATAAACTGTAAGTATCCTCGGAAATGCAACTTGTATTTAAGTCCTAAAGTTGGAAGTGAGCCACCTGCATTGTTAAAATGACCTTTTTTTAAGTTTTTTTTTGTTTTGTTTTGTTTTGTTTTTTTGTTTCGTTTTTCTAGCAAACAAAGAAGAAGAAATCCGATTTTATCCCATATCGTGACTCAGCCCTCACCTGGCTCTTAAAGGAGAATTTAGGTGAGTATAAATGATGGTTGTAGGACATACTTATCAGCATTTTATTATAAAGACTATTTCTGGTTGCTATTTGCTCCTAAAATGTTACTCATTTTCTTTCCTATGTCATGGAGAGTCCACGACTTCATTCCGATTACTAGTGGGATATTCAACTCTTGGCCAGCAGGAGGAGGCATAGAGCACCCCAACAAAGCTGTTAAGTGTAATTTTTCCTTACCCATAATCCACAGTCATTCTCTTTGCCTCTGTCAATGGAGGGTGTGCGAAGTTGGTGTCTGAAGATTATAATCCCTTTATGGGTACTTTCCCTGCAAGCAAGGATTGGGGTCTAGCTTTGTCCACGTCAATCTTTTGAGTAAAAGTAGCGGTGGCTTTTAGCAGTTAGAAAGGGGCGAAGAAGTCTTTGCTTTACTTCTAACATTTTGCTACCCCTCTGTAGAAAGCCAGAGTTAGTTACTCTGTTCTTTCTTTTACTACAGGTTCCTGACAGGGAGTGGAGTATCGTTCACACCTAGTAGCTGTTACCTGCCCTGCAGCTGGATCCACAGGTAAGTGCATTTTCCTTCTAGGTTCTGATGGATAGCACTTTAGAGGTAAAACCTCTAGTGGATCAAATTCGGGAGATAGATTATCTAAGTTTTCTTAGATACACTTTTGGGGCAGATTTGCAGGCACAATGTATGCTTAAAACTGGCATGTAGAGAGACTAAGGGGTTAATTTTAAGCTGTGTGCTTAAGACTTAATTTTATTTGACAAACTGTTGGAAAGTTTCGTCATTTAAGCATTTATTGTAAATGCATATTGCAAGGGACAGATCTGTTTCATTGGAATCCGGGCAATATTTAGGCTGTTACGGCTCGGTTATATTTTTTACTATTGAGCCGTTTTTTAAATTTCCGCCATTTTAACTGTCTAGTGGTGCAGTTTCCTTTTATACACTCGGCCAGCTCACGTAAATCTCCGCTCTTTCGTGTGTATGAGGAGCGGAGTTTAGTCATTCATTGAGCCTGGACTGCTGCATGGCAAGGTGCCAGGAATCAGACTGAGACGAGAAGTGCAAAAATAATCACACCTTTATTAATAACAAAGAAATAATAAAAAGTCCACAAGTCAAATAACAAGCCAGGAGTCAAAGCCAGAGCTTGTAGTCAGACAAGCCGAGTCAGGAGCCAAAGCGACTAGTCAGACGAGCCGAGTCAGGAACCAGGAGGGACGTCAGACAGCCAGGTAATGCACAGGAACTCAAACGGGTCCGAGACAATGGAAGGGCAAAGCATACTGAAAAGAGGCCCTTTAAATAATAAGTGATGACAACATCACAATATTGAGACTGCAACCTGTCTCACAAGGATGATGTACACTAGTCCGGCCATAAGAGGGCGTGCAGGAAATGAGCAGCATCAGACACTCTGCACCAGATTCAGTAAGAGGTAAGTAAAATGGCTGCCAGCAGCACATGGCAAACAAAGCAGGGAAAAACCCTGACAGTACCCTCCCCTCAACGACCCCTCCCCCGCGGGAGGACAAAAGGCTTATTGGGTTAACATGGAAGGCACGGAGAAGGGCGGGAGCAAGAACATCAGAGGAGGGAACCCATGAACGCTCCTCCGGACCGAAGCCCCTCCAGTGAACCAAATACTGTACGCGGCCCCTGGACATACGAGAGTCAATAATGCTGCTGACCTCATATTCTTCATGGTTGTCAACAGTGAGAGGACGAGGCAACACAGTGGTAAACTGATTACAAACCAATGGTTTCAAGGGGGAGACATGAAAAACATTGGAGATGCCCATTGTAGGAGGAAGGTCAAGAGCATAGGCCACAGGATTGACCCGTCGGAGTATTCAAAAAGGACCAACATAATGGGGAGCCAGTTTATTGGAAGGCACCCAAAGGTTCAAGTTGCGGGAGGACAGCCAAACCCTCTCACCAACCTGGTAGGAAGGCACGGGCAGACGCCTACGATCAGCCTGGATTTTTTGGCGCTGCATAGAACGATGAAGGCAATTCTGAATCTGCACCCACGTGGAACGGAGTTGCCAGAGAGGCTCCTCCAAAGCCGGGATACCTTGAGACATGAATGAATCGGGCAACAAGGATGGTTGGAACCCATAATTCGCCATGAACGGGGATAACTGGGAGGAAGCATTAATAGCACTATTACGAGCGAACTCTGCCCAAGGTAACAGTTCAGACCAATTATTGTGGTGATCTGAGACATAGCAACGGAGGAACTGTTCCAGAGCTTGATTAGACCGTTCTGCAGCCCCATTGGATTGAGGGTGATATGCTGAGGAGAAGGAAAGCTGGATCCCCATTTGAGCACTAAACGCCAAAAATTGGAGACAAACTGGCTACCCCGGTCCGACACTTTCTCCTTGGGTAACCCATGTAAACGGAAGACCTCCCGGGCAAAAATTTAAGCAAGTTCCTGAGAAGTAGGCAGCTTCTTCAAGGGAATGCAATGTGACATTTTAGAAAAACGTTCAACCACCATTAGGATAACAGTATTGCCATTGGAAACAGGGAGCTCGACAATGAAGTCCATGGAAAGATGTGTCCAAGGACGCTCACCATTAGCAATAGGTTGAAGACCCACAGGAAGACGTCAATGAGTCTTATTCTGTGCACAGACTGAGCAGGAGGCAACATACGCAGCAACATCAGAACGAAGACCTGGCCACCAGAATTGTCGAGTTACAGACCAAATAATTTGGTTCTTGCCCGGGTGACCTGCGGCTTTAGGATAGTGGTAAGTGTGCAATAGTTTAGTTAGAAGATTCTCAGGAACCCACTTACCACTAGGTTTCTCAGGAGGTGCATTGGTTTGTGCAGCCAGGAACTCCTCCCCCAAGGGATAACTCAAATTACTACGTATGGTAGCCAAAATATGGTCAGGAGGTATAACTGGAATAGGTTCAGACTCCTTCTTGGACAGAGTCAAAAATTGTAGAGAGAGGGCATCAGCCCTAACATTCTTACTACCAGGCAGGTAGGAGACCACAAAATTAAACAGAGACAAAAATAGGGCCCATCTGGCCTGTCGGGGCAACAAACGTTTTGCTTCGGATAGATAAGTCAAATTCTTGTGGTCAGTAAGAATGAGCACTGGTACGCTAGTACCCTCGAGAAGGTGCCTCCATTCCTTGAGTGCCAAAATTATGGCCAGTAATTCCCTGTCGCCAATTTCATAATTGCACTCCGCCGGAGACAATTTCTTAGAGAAGAAACCGCATGGTTGCAAGGAACCGTCAGACGTAGGACGTTGAGACAAGAGGGAAACTACTCCAGTCTCAGATGCATCAACCTCAAGAATGAAAGGCAGGACAGGGTTAGGATGAGCCAGAACTTGAGCGGCAGTAAAGGCAGTCGTAAGACTCTCAAAAGCCTTATTGGCAGTAGGTGACCAATGGAGTGGATCATTCTCCTTACGGGTCATGTCAGTGATAGGTTTGACCAAGGAAGAAAAGTTTATTAAAAACTTCCTATAGTAATTGGCAAAGCCCAAAAAACGTTGAATAGAGCAACGACCAACTGGGCGAGGCCACTGCAGGACCGCAGACAACTTGTCAGGATCCGTGGAGAACCCTTCAACGGAGATTACATAACCTAGGAAGGTTACTTGAGTCTAATGGAACTCGCATTTCTTGAGTTTACAAAACAGGCCGTTTTCACGTAGTCTCTGAAGAACCTGTGTAACATCAGAACGATGAGCCTCAAGTGTGGGTGAGTGTATGAGGATGTCGTCTAAGTACACCACAACACACTGTTGCAACATATCTCGTAGGATATCATTAATAAATTCATGGAAAACAGCTGGAGCATTACATAGGCCAAAGGGCATTACAAGATACTCATAATGCCCGCTCCTGATGTTAAATTATGTTTTCCATTCGTGGCCCTCCTTGATCCTAACGAGATTGTACGCTCCTCTCAAATCACGTTTAGTAAAGACCGTAGCTCCCTTGAGGCGGTCAAAGAGTTCCGTAATGAGTGGAATAGGGTAAGCATTCTTAATGGTAAGACGATTAAGACCCCTATAATCGATGCATGGTCTTAACTCGCCACCCTTTTTCTTCACAAAGAAGAAGCCAGCCCCTGCAGGAGAGCAGGATTTGCGGATGATCCCCCCGCGATAGGACAATTCTCCGCAACAGACAGAGGGTAAACCCGGCCCGAGGAGGAATGGCTCCGGGTTGCAGGTCTATGGCACAACCGTTAGACCGGTGAGGAGGCAACGTACCGGCACGCACCTTGTCAAAAACATTTTGAACTCTCGGTACTCCTCTTGCAATTGAGATACCGAAGAAGTGCACAAGACTTTAACTGGTTTCCAAAGACAAGTGGAGATACATTGCGGGGACCATGACAAAATTTCGGACCTGCGCCAGTCGAGACTAGGATTGTGCTTTTGGAGCCAGGGATAACCCAGAACAACAGGAAAATGCGGAGAGTTTATCACCTGGAACTGGAGGGTTTCAAAATGGAGAGCCCCAACAGCCATGGATAACAGAGCGGTTTCGTGAGAAACATGTGCGGGCTTAAGGGGCCTGCCATCAATGGCCTCAATAGAAAGCGGAAGGGACAGAAGCACTTTCAATGAAATAGCCCGCAGCACCGGAGTCAACAAGAACTTGTGTGACTATGGAGGAGTCCACCCAGGAAAGGACAACCGTGACCAAAGGTTTCTCCTTTAGCGGTTCCGGGGACGAGGATAAACCACCCAAGGTCTGCCCCCATCAGGACCTTAGGTGTGTGTTTCCCGGCCGTGTAGGACAAGACTTTAAAAGGTGGCCCTGTAACGGAGCCCCTCCCTTCTCCTAAAGGCCTTCTCTGCCGCGGAGAGATGCGTGAATCCCAACTGCATCGGCTCAGCAGTACCTGGTGACTCAGGACCAGGAGGCATGGGAGGAGAGGGAGGCATGGGTGGGAACGAACACGTAGGAGACAACGGAACAGGAGGATTACGCAAGCGCTCCTTGAAAGAGGGCCTCTCATTTTGTCTGATATCAATTAGGATTAAAAAATACACCAATACCTCAAGATCCTCTGGTAAATCTCTGGCAGCAATTTTGTCTAATCGCATCAGAGAGCCCATGAAAGAAGGCGGCAACAAGGGCTTCATTGTTCCAAACTACCTCTGCGGCAAGCGTACGGAACTCAAGAGCATACTGAGCAACAGATCTCGTACCTTGCTGAATGGACATGAGTCGTTTAGCAGCAGAGGAGGAGAGAGCCGGAACATCAAATACGCTTCGAAAGGAGGCCATAAATTCAGGGTAATTTGAAATCACAGGTTTATTAGTCTCCCACAAGGGATTAGCCCAGGCAAGAGCTGTGTCAGAGAGTAACGGGATGAGAAATCCCACCTTAGCTCTGTCAGTGGGAAACGCCTGAGGTAACATCTCAAAGTAAATGCCAACCTGGTTCAAAAACCCTCTGCACTGAATAGGATCGCTTCCATATTGCTGAGGTAGAGGTGCAGAACCTAACATGCTCCTGGTATAGGACTAGGTGCAGCAGCGGAAACAGAAGCAGCCATAACTTGTGGGACACTCTCGTCCAAATGTGCAGGGTTTGCCGGGCTAGTGCAGATTGATCCAAGCGTTGATCCTGTTCATCCATCCTGGAAATGATGGTAGGTAAAGGTGGATTATTAGCACCATCGGGATTCATAGCCCTTGCGTAATGTCTGGGTGCCAGGAATCAGACTGAGACGAGAAGTTCAAAAATAATCACACCTTTATTAACAAAGAAATAATAAAAAGTCCACAAGTCAAATAACAAGCCAGGAGTCAAAGCCAGAGCTGGTAGACGAGCCGAGTCAGGAGCCAAAACGAGTAGTCAGACGAGCCGAGTCAGGAACCAGGAGAGACGTCAGACAGCCATGTAATACACAGGAACTCACAAACGGGTCTGAGACAAAGCAAGGGCAAAGAATAGTGAACAGAGGCCCTTTAAATAATAAGTGATGACATCACAATACTGAGACTGCAACCTGTCTCACACGGATGATGTACACCAGTCCGGCCATAAGAGTGCGTGCAGGAATGGAGCAGCATCAGACACTCTGCACCAGATTCAGTAAGAGGTAAGTAAAATGGCTGCCAGCAGCACATGGCAAACAAACCAGGGAAAAGACCCTGACACTGCGGCTTTCTTTTCTTATGATAGGATTGCCTATCTGAACTTGTGAATCAGGAGAGTTCCCTTGCTAGTGGGTTATTCGACTCTGGTACGGTAGGAGCCTCAGGCACTCTGAGTTTTTTTTGTTAAAGTAACAGATGCCGTTTTTTGGATGATATATTTTCAACGTTTTTTTCAGTGAATTTATTTGTTTTATACTATAAATTTTATTTTTATTTTTTGTGCGAACTATCTGCAATGAAATCTGAAAAAGATTCTCCATTAAATATGGATTAATGTTTACTTTGCTTAGAAGTCCCAATTGTACTAGCTATGCAATTTTGTTCTATTGTTTAGCTAAGACCTTAAAGTATAAGGACAAGTTAATGTGCACAGATAACTTCTACGGTATTAGCGGCTTTGTCTGCTTTCCCTACTTTGGGTAAGCGTAACAGGAAATCTAAACATTTCTCTCCTAGTAAGGCTTCTGACCCCCTCTTAATTCTGCTCTGGTCAACCTTTCTCATTTGTCTGATGAGGAGCATACTTCAGTAGCTTCTGAAGGTGAAATCTCAGACTCTGACACTTTGGCAGGAAAATCTTCAGAGGTAAATTTTAGTTTTAAACTGGAACACCTCCGGTTATTACTGAAGGAGGTCCTAGCTACTTAAGATGACTCCGAACCTTCGGTTGCTGTCAATCCCACAAAGTCTTCTAAACTGGATAGAGTTTATGATTCTCCATCTTCTGAGGAGGTTTTCGTTTTCCAAGGAAGATGTCTTAAATTATAGCTCAGGAATGGGATAAGCCATGGGTTTCTTTTTCCTCTTCCCCTGTTTTTAAAAAAATGTTTCCTGTTGCTGACTCTATTCATGACTCCTGGCGCACTGTGCCTAAAGTAGGAGTTATTTTTACTCTTGCTAAGAGAACTACCATTCCTATAGAGCAGTGCTTTCCAAACTGTGTGTCGGGACACACTAGTGTGTCGGCAGCAGTGTGTAGGTGTGTCCCTGCTTTAGCACAATTTTTTTAAAATTTTAATTATTTTTTTTTAAATTGTTTTTTGGTTTCTGACTTTCCGCCATCTTGCTACGCATATCACATGGTTGACACGTGATTGATACCTAATGGGTCACAGATCATCTTAACCAATTGGCACAGCTCAGTGGGAACTGAAACTATTACCATTGGCGGATTTGGTGGCACATTGGCTCCTGACTGCACGTGTAGTCTACTTAATTGGCTCCTGACTCCACGTGTAGTCAGTAAGTGGGACAGCAGTGTGTTTGCAGCGTGGGCAGTAGTCAGTCGGACTCACAGAGCTCTGAGAGTGGCAGCTTAAACGCTGAGCTGAAGTCAGTGGGATTTTTTTTGCAACAAGCTCCCAGTAGTGCATTGCTTCTCCTGCTCTTGATATATGGATAGGAAGTGGAAGCTTAAAAATGCCTGATGATGAAATGTGAGTGCCTTTATCTAATATTCCACCAAATATTCCGAAACTGTTCATCCCATCAACCTCATACATCCCATTAAAATAGTAAGTAGCTATTGGTGTTATTAAACTTTTTTTAATTCTTGCACATACATACTGTTACTTGTAAATGCATTTTGTTATTATATAATTTATGTATGTGTCCGTATCTTTTAAAACAAGTTAGTTTTAACCTCATTTTTGCTAGCACAACTGAATTACTGTGTCGCGAAAATATGTAGGTCTAAAAAGTGTGTCACCAATATGAAAAGTTTGGAAAGCTCTGCTATAGAGGATAGTTGCTCTTTTAAGGATCCTATGGATAAGAAGCTAGAGGCTTACTTAAAAAAAAGATGTATATCCATCAGGGATTACAGTGGCAACCTGCAGCGAGTATAGCCACGTTTGCAGGAGCAGCATCTTATTGGTGTGATGCCTTGTCTGATCTTATTACAGAGGAAACTATGATAAAGGAGATCCAAGATACGATCAAAGCTCTCAAACTAGCCAATACCTTAATCTGTGATGACAATATGCAAATAATTAGACTGGGAGCTAAGATGTCTAGCTTCACTGTACTAGCACACAGGGCTCTGTGGTTAAAGTCCTGGTTGGCTGATGTTTCTTCGAAGGCCAAGCTTTTGGCTTTACCTTATAAGGGTAAGACTGTTTGGTCCTGGTCTGGCGGAAATCATTTCATATATTTTGGGTGGAAAGGGTTCTATCCTGCCTCAGGACAAGAAGAATAGACCTAGGGGTCGGCAGACTTCTAATTTTCATTGCTTTCGCAACTTTAAGGGACAGAAGTCTTCCTCTTCCAAACCAGACCAATCCAGGTCCTCTTGAAAATCCAGCCAGCCCTGAAATAAGGGAAGCCTTCTCCTGACTCTAATCGGGGGCGGAACCTTCATGCTGATTTAAAGTTTGGATCAGGTGGGGGGCAGGCTTTCTCTTTTTCGTCAAGCCTGTAAACGTGATGTTCTAGATCCATGGGCTGTTGACATAGTATCCCAGGGTTACAGAATGAGATTCATGTCTTGCCCTCCAAGGGGCAGATTTCTCCTGTCAATACTATCCTCAAACCAGGTAAAGGAGGCCTTCTTAAATTGTGTAAGACCTATCCTCCCTGGGAGTTATTGTACCAGTCCCTATACAGGAACAAGGTCTAGGATTCTATATTTAAATCTATTTGTGGTCCCCAAAAAGGACGGTACTTTTCGTCCAATCCTAGATCTCAAGTGTCTCAACAAATTCCTCAGTGTTCCATTCTTCAAAATGGAAACTATTCGTTCCATTCTTCCTTTGGTACAGGAAGGTCAGTTTATGACGACCATAGACCTGAAGGATGCATACCTTCATGTTTCACAGAGAACGTCACCAGTTTCTGAGGTTTGCCTTTCGGGACAAACATTCCAGTTGGTTGCGCTTCCGTTTGGTCTGGCCACGGTTTCCAGAATATTCACAAAGGTTCTGGGGGCGTTATTGGCAGTGATCAGATACTAGGGAATTGCTGTGGCGCCTTATATAGACCACATTTTGGCTCAGGTTTTATCTTTTCAACTAGCTCAATCTCATACAGAGATGCTGTTGTCTTTTCTACGTTCCCACGGGTGGAAAGTGAATTTGGGAAAGAGTTCTCTAATTCCATCTACAACAGTGTGTTTCCTAGGGACAATAATAGATTCCATGTCCATGAAGATTTTCCTGATGGAGGTCAGAAAATCCAAACTTCTTGCTTCCGACCTTTCTCTCCAGTCTGCCTTTCGTCAATCAGTGGCTCAATGCATGGAAGTGATTGGTCTGATGTTGGTATCAATGGACATTATCCCTTTTGCTCGCTCCATCTGCGACCGCTGCAGCTTTGCATGCTCCGTCAATGAAACAGAGACCATTCAGATTTGTCGCAGAGGATATATCTGGACCCCCTAACAGGAGACTCTCTCGTGGTGGATGTTTCAGGAACACTTGCTTCCTGGGACCTTCCTGGGAAATTGTGACTATGGACGTCAGGCTGGGGAGCTGTTTGGGGTTCTCTGAAGGCTCATGGCCTGTGGTCTCGGGAAGAGTCCTCTCTACCCATAAACATCTTAGAGTTAAGAGCTATCTTCAATGCTTTATCAGCGTGGCCTCAACTGTCTTTTGTCTGGTTTATCAGATTCCAGTCGGACATCACCACCTAAGTGGCTTACATCAACCACCAGGGAGGGACTGAGTTCCTTAGCCATGTAGGAGGTGACTCGCATTCTGCAGTGGGCAGAAGCTCACAATTGCCTTCTATCTGCCATCCACATTCCAGGGGTGGACAACTGGGAGGCGGACATTCTGAGCAGACATACTTTTCATCCCGGGGAGTGGGCTCTCCATCCGGAAGTATTCTCTCAGATAACCCTCAGGTGGGGAGTTCCAGAGTGGGATCTGATGGTGTCCCGCCAAGGTTTCAAAGTACGGTTCAAGGTCGAGATCCTCAGGCCGTTCTGATAGATGTTCTAGTGGTTCCTTGGATGTTCTCTCTGGCATATCCGTTTCCTCAGTTTGCTCTCCTTCCACGAGTCATGGCTCGTATCAAACGGGAGAGAGCATCGGTGATCCTAATGGCTTCTACATGGACTCCCAGGATCTGGTACGGATGTCATCTCTTCCTCCTTGGAGGTTTCCTCTGAGGAAGGACCTTCTAATTCAGGGTCTTTTTTTGAAGCTGACTGCTTGGAGATTGAACTCCTAGTTCTGTCTAGACATGGTTTTTTTTAAGTGGTTCACAAACCGATTACTCACAAGATTTACCATAAGATATGGCGTAAATATCTTTATTGGTGCAAATCTAAAGGGTTCTCCTGGAGCCAGGTAAGGATTCCCCGGATTTTGTCTTTTCTTCAGGATGGCCTGGAGAAGGGTTTGTTGGTCAGTACTCTAAAGGGTCAGATTTCTGCTCTATCTATCCTTTTGCACAAACGTCTGGCAGACTTACCAGATGTTCAGGCCTGTGTTTAAACTTATTGCTCCTCCGTGGAGCCTTAACCTAGTTCTTAAAGTTTTGCAGCAGGCTCCGTTTGAGCTGATGCATGTTGTTAATATAAAGTTGCTATCTTGGAAGGTTTTGTTTCTCCTTGCTATTTCTTCCGCTCGCAGAGTCTCTGAACTTTCAGATCTACAGTGTGATTCCCTGTATCTTATTTTTCATGCAGATAAGGCGGTGCTTAAAGCTGCCTCCTGAGAAAATTATGGCTCATTGCACTAGGGCTCCTCTTCTTGAGTTTTCAAAAATGAAGCTTCTGTGGAACGGATTTGCAAGGCAGCTACATGGTCCTCTCTGCATACTTTTTCCATATTCTACAAATTTATATACTTTTGCCTTGGCTCAGGCCTCCGTTGGGAGACAGGTTCTTCAAGCGGTGGTGCTGTCTGTTTAGGTCCTCCTGCCTTTTTCTCCCTCCCTGTTCATTCCGTGTCCTCTAGCTTGGTTATTGGTTCCCACTAGTAATTCAAATTACTTTGTGGACTCTCCATGTCCTAGGAAAGAAAACAAAATTTATGCTTACCTGATAAATTTCTTTGTTTCCGGACATGGAGGGTCCACGACCCCGCCCTCATTTTAATACATAATTCGGCATTTTGACTAAACCCCAGGCACCTTTTCTTTTTCCATTTTCCTTCGGCTGAATGACTGGGGATTAAGGGTAAGGGAAGTTACACTTAACAGCTTTGCTGGGGTGCTCTTTGCCGCCTCCTGCTGGCCAGGAGTTTAATATCCCACTAGTAATTGGAATGACGTCATGGACTCCATGTCCGTAAAGAAAGAAATTTATCAGGTAAGCATAAATTTTGTTTTTAAGCACTTTCCAATTTACTTCTGTTTTCAAATTTATATATTACCTATTCCCTAGTTTTGCATAACCAACACGGTTATATTAAAATACTTTTTACCTCTGTGATTACCTTGTATCTAAGCTTCTGTAGACTGCCCCCTTATCTCAGTTCTTTTTATAGATTTGCATTTTAGCCAATAAAGTGCTGACTCATAACATTGTGCTCACACCCGTGGAGTTATTTATCTATGTGGCACACATAAACTAGCGCTGTCTAGCTGTGAAAAACTGTCAAAATGCACTGAGATAAGAGGCAGCCTTCAAAGGCTTAAAAATTAACATTTGAGCCTACCTAGGTTAAAGGGACACTGAACCCGATTTTTTTTTCTGATTCAGAGAGAGCATGAAATTTTAAGCAACTTTCTAATTTACTCCTATTTTCACATTTTCTTTATTCTCTTGGTATCTTTATTTGAAATGCAATAATGTAAGTTTAGATGCCGGCCCATTTTTGGTGAACAACCTGGGTTGTCCTTGCTGATTGGTGAATAAATTCTTCCACCTATAAAAAAAATACTGTCCAGTGGTCTAAACAAAAAAAAAGCTTAGATGCCTTCTTTTTCAAATAAAGATAGTAAGAGAACAAAGAAAAAATAGATGATTCAAAGTAAATTGACAAGTTGTTTAAAATCGCATGCCCTGGGGGGCGGAGCTAACTACCAACATGGCAGGACGGGAAAATCAAGAGCTCCTGACTTTGTCTTTTTAGAGCCAAAAAGTGAACTTGGATGGCATTAAAATTTATTAATCTAATGTATACTGGGACAGTTCCACATATTGATGGCCAGGAGTAGCTATTGAACTTGCAGTGTGCTTGGAACCGGGATTTGCTACTCTAACAGGCCCATGGGACTGGTGATTACGGACGCCACTATCAAAGACCTACTTGCTGATCCCTAGTCCCTACACAAGCTTGACGGATGAAACAGAGGTGTTCAGCTGCCGGCAAACAACATCTACTGAAGTGGGGTAACGCTGAAATGGAGGCAGTCGATATATGGGACCGAAAGGTTCAGACACTAATAACGCAGCACTTTCAATGCTTACAGAGGGATCTGTAAAACCTACCATCAATGGCGGAACTTCAAGAAGCAGAGATATGTTGTGCATCGCGGATGCTGAGTCCTGGGCCATTATCAATGCAGGCTGATGTTTCTCCCGTAGAGTCACAGTGTTCGCCATCGACCCACCCACGTGGTACTCCGCACGCAATCTTCTCTCAGAGCGGTAAGGAATTACTGATACCCTCACACCTTTGCTTGCCAGCTTTACATACATCCCCCATGGGGCCATGCATTCAGAAGCATAGATTAGTGGAGGATTGGAAAAATATCACTGACCTAGACTATAGGGCATCGTTCTTGGATGTAGCTCGAATTACCCCAAAAGAGTACAGTAACGGGAAAGCACCACCCCAGATACCACGCTTCAAACCTACACGGCTACTTTGCTCTCACAGCTGGGAACTTTCAGGGCTTTTTGCCCACAATGATCGACCTCCTCCAGGATGATATGTAAGCCTGCCTATTAATCCTTTCAACGGAAATATGTTCATGCGATCTGGCATAGGATAAAGATCTCTTAGAAAAAAGACAGAGTTGGAGTTTAAGACAAAATCCCCAACAAGGCTCATCATTGGTGGCATTTGTTATTATTGAAGCCACAGACTGAATGTGAACTCAGGCTCTATCATTTTCTGTTTTTTAATGATTGCTGTAGTCCTGATATTTGATATAGAAATTTATATATATTGTAATTGAATGTTTTGGAAGTGCCTGTAGTTTTGAGCATTACAAAGTGTGAACTGTTTGTGATAAAGCTACTCCTATGTGTTAGCCTGAGATGAGAAGGATACATCTTTTATTTTTAAATACTGATTTTCTGCTTGGTTGGTGTGGGGAGGTTGTCTGCGGCCGGGGCAACACCCTGCACTTTAATGAATATTGTATTAACTAATGCTTAATGCTAGAGGTTGCTCTTTTATCTGAAATAGAATTTCTCTTGCAAGGTGTATCCAGTCCACGGATTCATCCTTTACTTGTGGGATATTCTCATTCCCTACAGGAAGTAGCAAAGAGAGCACACAGCAAAGCTGTCCATATAGCTCCCCCTCTAGCTCCACCCCCCAGTCATTCTCTTTGCTGGCTCTAAGCACTAGGGTCTCTCTCGGGAGTGTAAAGTGAATGTGTTGTTAGAATTGTAGTTTTATTATCTTCAATCAAAAGTTTGTTATTTTAAATGGTACCGGTTTGTACTATTTACTCTCTAGCAGAAAAGTGATGAAGATTTCTGCTGAGAGGAAAATGATTTTAGCATGTTGTAACTAAAATCCACTGCTGTTCCCACACAGGACTGGGGAGTACCAGAAAACTTCAGTTGGGGGGAACAGTTTGCAGGGTGATCTGCAATAAGGTATGTTCAGTCATTTATTTCTAGACAAGACTGAGATAATGCTAGAAGAGACTGACAATATCCCCATGAGGGGAGGGTAAGCTATGTTCACAGACTTAGTAAGGAATTGAATGCTTACATAATAGGGCTAATATACTGGTTGACACTTATTCAGGGCAATCGATTGTTTGGCTAAGGAAAAATCGTTTTGCAAGACACTTTGAAAGCACTTTTGGGTTCTTTCTAGGGTTATTACCACATGGCTGTTTTTTAGTCACTTAGGAGTGATTTACTAGGCCTCACAGCTGCGGAGTAGAGTGGGAGGGGCCTAATTTCGCGACTCAGATGCGCACTTAGAATTGCAGATAAGTTCATGCTGTTTCACATGGAGGGTCCTGCTGATGTTTGAGGGCCTAAAAGAAGCTATATTCCCCCAAATCTGATCCCTAAGGGAAGGTAGGGCCACAGCAAGGCTGTGGCAAGGTGCTGTAGTGATTTAACCGGGTGTTGGCTTTAGGCTGCTCCGGTTTGGGCATTAAGGGGTTAATCGTTTTGAAACTTGTGGTGCAATCTAATTAAGGCTTTAGCTACATACTGTGAAAATTTCAGAAAGATTGATGCATTTTTCACTGTTTTGTAAAATTGTGTGCTCTTTTTATCTCTTAAAGGCACAGTAACGTTTTTTTCAAATTGTGTTTTTTATTTGATTAAAGTGATTTCCAAGCCTGTTTGTGTACTCTACTAGTCTGTTAAACATGTC